>NW_015659401.1:852189-858213 GCF_001515625.1 Sinocyclocheilus rhinocerous | reverse complement strand
TATATATATATATATATATATATATATATATATATATATAATGTTAAGAAAAGATAAATTACTCCTCTTCAAGATCCACACTTAAACTAAATCAACAACTTGTAAAACTATAATATTATGATTACTTTTAACTAGATTTATAAACCGTCAGTTTATAAAGTGAAATGAAGGCTGCATTTTCCTCAAGTTCAGAACAGATTTGCAACCATGCATGTTATGACAGCCTCCCACACCAGGAAAAATACAACCTTTACTAGGAGACAGTCTAAATAACAGCTGATGAAAGATTAATGAAAAAGTTTTGGTTTTGACGTGAAGGGTAGATCTGCCCACACTGCAAAAAAAAAAAAAAAAGATGTCAAGGCTGCAAAGTTTCTTAAGTGTGGAATATATACAGTACATGTACGTATATATACACACAAACAAAATCCATCTATATAGGTAGATGCAGCTCAGAATGGAAACAAAAATGTAATAAAAGATACTAGGACTTCTTGTTTTAACACTGCACATAATTCCAATCAAATTAAAAATATGCATATACATCGCTTATAAAATTTGAAGCCTAATTAGCAAACTAAAGATTCGTCCAAAGGCTTGGTTCTCATTCTCCAGTAATCTGTCAGTTCCTACAAGTAATTGTTTGAGAAAATAATTACTGTGAGGGCTAGTACATATAGAGACAGGGTGATGCCCAAACCTGCCTCGTACACGCCTCAGTCATGTAATGAGAGAGAAGAAGAAGAAGAATGAGTCTGTATTAGTGTGTGTACGTATGTGGAGTTTGGCAAGCTGATTGGGAAGGCATTTGAAACAATAGGCCTCCCTGGTGGTTTAAGAGTATATCCTTGGATTTGAAGGCTCAGGAGTCTTTAAAGTTCTACGCCAAAGCCATAAAGCTCACCACACCCAAGAGAGAAGAACTACCCTGCCGTCTTTTCTCTTTTCATGCATACACACACACACACACAGACACACACACTCGTATTTTTATTGGTCTTATGAAGTATTCTAATTTGTTGAGATAGTTAATTGGTGGGTTTTTGTTAAATGTGAGCCAAAATCATCACAATTAAAAGAACCAAAGACTTAAACTACTTCAGTCTGTGTGCATTGAATTTATTTAATACACGAGTTTCACAATTTGAGTTGAATTACTGAAATAAATGAACTTTTCCACGACATTCTAATTTATTGAGATGCACCTGTATGTATGTAAACTAAATCACACCTTTTCAGCTAGTTATATTTCAACATTTCCAAATCCAGGCAAAAACATAATTACATTATCTTATAATCTTATTGTTTATTTAATTTATAATCATATTTGATTTTTCTTTTATGCCATGGGCTATAATGAAATCTGTTGACCTATAATTATAGACGGTCTTAACTTTTTAATAATGCATTTGATTGCATTTCATAACAAAGATCGCAAAGTAAGACAAAAGAGATTCGCATGCATTTGCTAATGTAGGTGTGTGAGTATATGCATAAGACTGTATTGGATATCTGCAATTGATTAAAGCAGTGCAAAATGTGTATACTAGGGCTGGTTTTCGAACCCAAGCCTGCCATTTGTGAGTCGGCCACAGCACATAGACAGCAGGAATGGCGAATTATCCTATCTCTCCTCACTGCCGAGGTGCTGGAACGCATCTGAATAAGCAGCACTGACACCACAGCCTAAGAAAACATCTACTGGCACTTGTAACTCTGGACACACCACTGAGTGTTTTCTATTATCACGTCACATAATCTGACATATCCAGAGACATAATCTGCTTTCAATTTAATTTAAATTCCATCTTTTGAAATAAGCACTCAGCCATAAAGATTTTAGGTTTTGTGCTAAATCTGACAAATAATGTCTCCATAGTGCAATATTCCACAGACGATATGCAGAGACCTGATGCACACTGTGATAACTCGGGAGAGTTTGTACAAGCATAATGAATTTATGAAAGGAGCTTGTTTTATGTGCAGTTTCACTTAGCCAGCCGCTATCAAAGTTTGAAAGAATTCGGTGTGTAGAAGAACCAAATGTGTTACAGTGGGGCAGATAATTTATGTGCCTTTGTTTCTGTGAGATTCTGTAGATTACAGTAGTACAATATTTGTCATGGAGAAAACAACATAAACGTCAGGACAAACTGCGTTATCAATTTGTTTAATTTGACAAGGCTCTTTGCCTTTTGAGCTAGCCGGGAAGCCGAGGTCTTTAACGTAAGCAGAGAGGCAGATGGAAGGAGCCAGAAAAACACACTGCCACGGGTCGACAGGGACGGATAGGACTCCATAGTAACATAGTTGTCACAGGGCTCTTCCGAGGGTCGCACACTTCATCATGGCTACAGATGTGCGTACACGCACGTTATAAGTCCTATCTCCCTCCTGTCGACCTCCTCAATCCACTGCAAGCTTAGTTTCATTTGCATCCGGGCTGGTCAGGGTAGAGAGAGTTGGTTTAAAGGAGGCTATTTGTTGTGCTCTCGGTTAATACCACACAGAGCTTTAAATACCCATATCAAATCTTTGCGGCTCAACAGATTCAGTTTTGCAAACCTGTATCGAACAGAGGTTCAATCCGACAGCTTAGAAGAGTACACTCCTTTAAGTTCTGTGATAAGGTAAAACCAATCGCTGGATTAGAGACTGTCTCAGAATGAGTGAGTGTGTGTGTGTGCGCGCCTCTGTGTATAAGGCATTATTCCTTTTGTGGTGCTTAAAACGGATCATTTTGCAAATTGATTTAATGTCTAGCTTTATAACTTATGTACTTCAAGGAAATCTGAATGCGCTGAATTCTTCTCGATGTGACACATATCAACTAAGCATGAATGGCTGACATGAGAATCAATGATGGGGAAGGAGAAAAATAGGAAAAAGGCACAGTGCCTTAAAAAGTGGGTATTGGTCTGCCAGTCCATGAGACGTAGGAATTAATTTCAGTGTGTTTTTGAAGTTGGAAATGGTCAAAATGTTTATTCTGATGGAAGCATTAGACAACAGACCACAACACGAGCCCCACAAGGGTAGCTTTACATGCCATATGGCTGGCTAAAAACCGCAGAAAAGGAGGATTTCATTCATCCGAGGCAAGAATGCCTTGTGGTCCTCGAGCAGCGTTCCAGAGCCAAGCTTTCCTCTGAGCAGTGGGAGGTTTTGACAAAGGAGGAGTGGATATCAAAAGTCCTGACAGGTCCATAAATAAACGTTCAGCTTGAATCAGCTTTGAAATATCGCAGTATGCCGATTATGTTATTGCAGAATTAAACCTATTGAACCGCAGAGCAGTGTGGGATTGCGGTAGTCTGACTGAGCAGCTCCATCCTCGTCTCTCGCAAAGCGTCTTCCTGTCCGCTCTCATGCCGGTTTGTTGGCAACGATAAAACACTTCTGTGGGGAAAACGATTTCAGTGAAGACTCAAGGAGTAACCATGTGGTTTAAGACTAGCACACCATCACGTGGTCCCCATGATGGTGAAGAAATAATCAAGTGCCCGAGAAAAACATGATGCAAAAGAGCAGCAATTTATGCTTCACCTTTCAAGGCAGAGTTTGATCCTGTTCTCAATGTCATAAGGTTCTCATTATTGCAGAGGTAACCAGTCATTGTGGCAGGTGATGGTTCAGCATCCTTTAATAAGGTCGTGTGACTAGTTCAGGCATCAATATTGCTTTGAACTACGAGAGTGCAGCAATGCGGTGGTGGAGATCAGAGGCGAGGCCAGTGGCAGCTCCAGCAGCATGAAGGAGACCTTACGTCAGCTCCTGCATCGACATGGAGCTCGGCTTTGATATGCTTATCCGGCGCAATTCCCAATAGCGCGGCCACATCCCAAGGTGACCCTCCCTGGCTAGGATTCCTCCCATGCCTGCTGCAGTCTGTAGTCACATTCATACATTGCAATCCTCTCTGCTTCCAAGAGCTTTTATTCTGGCTTATTGATCTCTAAAAGACCCTTAATGTAAGCCTCCATTTTCCACAAAGGCCCTCATCATAATCCCCGTTTGGAAAATGAACAGTGCAATTATTCATGTGATTCGGGACAGAAGCTGAACTAAGGCTTCTTGTGTTTGAGATATCATGTGAGATCCTTTCACACTAAATATTTGAGTGCTCATCTGAGGTCGAGATTTAACCAAACACAGCCAATATCTTTAGCACTGTATGAAGTTATCGTCCAAATGTGATTGTCAAAACTCCCAGTGTGATGCTTTGATGCTTGATGATGAAACTTTGAACTGACTGTTTTACTAGAAAAGTGCTCAGAGTTGAACCACATTTTAGTTCTGCTTTAAATCATCAGACACCCTTACACACAGACAAAAGTCATAATTTGCAGTTTCAGTCAAGCTTATCTGTCTGTTCAAGTATACATGATGCAATTCATAATCAAATACTAAAAAAGGATTAAAGGTAGTTTACAAAAAAATTATAAATTAACATTATGGCATCATTTACTCAGTCTTATGTCATGTTAATCCTGAGTTTCTTTATTCTGTAGAAATATAATAATAAATAAAAGAATAATAAAAGAATAAAAAATAATAAAAGAAGATATTTTGACAAATGTCTCTGTGCTTTTTTTGTCCATAGAGTGAATGAAAAAAAATAAAGATATACAGGTTTGGAATGATATGAATTTTTATTTATGGGTGAACTACTCCTTTAAAAACAAGTGCAGAGGTAAACTTTAATCTGATTATAATGTATTAATGTTCAACAAAGCCACGTTGTTACATTATCTACAGTAGGTATGTTAGTCCAAATTTGCAAAAAAAAAAAAAATTAAACAGACTTGAATAGACTAAAGCATTAACATTATATAAAAAAAAAACAGAAATGATTGCTTCCGAGTGAAATCACACTTTTAAAGCACATGCACTTATTGTAAACGACTCAGGAGTCCCAGCCTATGAAGCCACTCAACCTCAAACCGTCTCTCTCTCAACAGCTGCGGGGATTGTGAGACAGGTGAAACACACTTTGAATTTTCATCTGTCATTTTTGATTGCTTCTTAGAGTGGGAGTTGAACAATATATACCACAGAGTTTCATATCTCCCAGCAAAAATGATCAGGCCAAGGTCATGTGATTCCAGTCAAGCAAAACGAGTTTATTTAAGAGAATAATTTTTTTTTAATGTGAAAAGATTGGCGCTAACTCAACTCCTCATAGCAAGTGGCAATGACTGATTATAGACCAAATAAATAACAATTAAAGTCATGGACTCTCGCCACCAGACGGCATAATAAATGATAATAGTTTAATATAGTTAGCCTTTTTTTCTGGTTATCTTTAGTTCAAGCATCAGTAACTTAATTTTACAAATACTGGACAACTGAAGTTTATATGACCATCTCTGTGCCGTTAAAAAGACCTTCTTTATTCCATCCCCACTATTTTGCAAAATACATAAAGAAATCTGAGCTTGTGGTACCATCACAAATGTTGCAAGTCTAAGAAAAACCAAAGGAGACTTGAGGGAAGAGGGACAGACTTAATAATTTAAAAAGCTGCCATGACAAGATTTGTCAAGACAAATCCAGGCTTGTTTTGTACTTTTAGTGCCATGGCAAAGAACAATAGGTTTTAAAGCAACATTGGTTCAGTGTAGAGGGAAAACAGACCTCCCTCAAACTAAATGCATATGGCCTATTGACCAAGCGGCTTTTGGACTTTCTCTAAAAAGCTCATGCCATTAGATGGGTGAGTACTTAATCCATGGATTACCTAAGATAGCATCTCCAGCACTCTGCTCCTGGACTGAAAGCCAAGATTACTGACCACACGTTAGATCAG
Organism: Sinocyclocheilus rhinocerous; assembly: GCF_001515625.1. NCBI lineage: Eukaryota > Metazoa > Chordata > Actinopteri > Cypriniformes > Cyprinidae > Sinocyclocheilus > Sinocyclocheilus rhinocerous. The sequence continues at coordinate 852,404 of NW_015659401.1, read as the reverse complement.
TCTTGTGAGTATACTTTAATCTTTCATGCTGCACACACCCTTTAATATACACAATGGCTACAGGAAGCATATGTAACAGACACATTTGTGATGTTCGGTTTTAGTTTCCTCCTCTTATGCCTGTTCAAGATCATCCACCTACCCTTCATAGGTGTCGGGAAATTGAATTTCTGGTATAGGCTGGGGAGTACATTTCGTTTCACATATGGGGGGGG
>NW_015659401.1:849822-850973 GCF_001515625.1 Sinocyclocheilus rhinocerous | reverse complement strand
AAACTAAATGCATATGGCCTATTGACCAAGCGGCTTTTGGACTTTCTCTAAAAAGCTCATGCCATTAGATGGGTGAGTACTTAATCCATGGATTACCTAAGATAGCATCTCCAGCACTCTGCTCCTGGACTGAAAGCCAAGATTACTGACCACACGTTAGATCAGTCTTGTGAGTATACTTTAATCTTTCATGCTGCACACACCCTTTAATATACACAATGGCTACAGGAAGCATATGTAACAGACACATTTGTGATGTTCGGTTTTAGTTTCCTCCTCTTATGCCTGTTCAAGATCATCCACCTACCCTTCATAGGTGTCGGGAAATTGAATTTCTGGTATAGGCTGGGGAGTACATTTCGTTTCACATATGGGGGGGGGGGGGCAATAAACATAACATTTCTCAAGAATTTTTGAAGGGGACACAAATAATACAGCTAAAATTGTACTTGTAAGGATATGTATACATAGAGGAAAGCCTTAACTACTATTAGTGCAGCAGGGAAATGGTGCCAAATTAGACAACTTCAATGCCCGTTGACATTACTATCCGTCACAGTGTTGCCAAGTCTGCAGTTTTCCCGTGGAATTGGGATTCTTTATCACTGTTGCCGCGGGTTGTTTTTCATGTCCGCTGGTTGAAGTGACCCCATTAACATGTATTTTAGCCCCCGGAATGCGATTTCGGCGAGGCTTCGTCTGTACGCCTTTTCCCCGATCACTCTGCTCCTGGAAGTTCTGGAGAGAGTGTGCCGGGACGGGGTCCATCTACTGTTGGTAGCCCCGTTCTGGCCGGTCAAAGTATGGTTCTCGGACCTGATTTCCCTTCTCGACGGCTCTCCATAGGAGATTTCCGTCAGGAGAGATCTCCTCTCACAGGCGGAGGGTACTATCTTCACCCCCGCCCGGAGCTGTGGAAGCGTGGGTGTGGCCCCTGGGGGGGCGGCACAACTCGCAGCTTCCTGTCTCTCAACCGAGGTTGTTGAAACCATTCTCCAATCCAGAGCTCCCTCTATGAGGAAACTGTATGCCCTGAAGAGGAATCTTTCACTTCTTGGTGCGGAGACCGCTCGACCCAGCCAGTTTACTGCCCAGTTGGTACAGTGCTGGAGTTCCTGCAGGCCCGTTTCTCTGCAGGGTTGACCCACTCC
>NW_015659401.1:848301-848403 GCF_001515625.1 Sinocyclocheilus rhinocerous | reverse complement strand
GCGGGATGTCCGGGATGTCCCTGCCTGCTTTGTCAGGTGCCTTCCTGCATTCTGCGCCACTCCTGGCTCCTCTTAGCTGTGTTAGCTGTGCTCTTCCACACT
>NW_015659401.1:844400-848214 GCF_001515625.1 Sinocyclocheilus rhinocerous | reverse complement strand
TTCCGACGCAGCGTCTCGTTCCCTCAGGGAACCATGGTTACATTCATAAGCTGGAGACGTTTTCACACCATGTACCAAGTCTAGTCAGATCAGATGTGATGCATGATATACAAACAATTTCAATACAATGTTGTTTAGTATTTCAATATTGGAAAGAAAGAAAGAAAGAAAGAAAGAAATACCTGTGCAGACAGGCAGACGGACGGACGGACAGAGATAGATAAATAGATAGATAGAAAATAAAGGTTTAAAAAACACCTGTGATAAATATAACTTTATGTATTTTTAATTTATTTTAAATATGTATTTTTATAAATATAAATATATGTTAAATATAATAAGTTCATGTTTCTATAATAATTTGATTATAATTTTATAATAATTGGTTTTCTAATGATTAATATTTTAAAATACACTACATCTGTGGCATTATAAGCATCAAATAAGTGGTGACTGTTGACGATCCAGTTCAGGGATAATATTTATGAAATACACATATTGATTTGTGAGGCAGGCCGGTCCAGTGAGTGCCACTGATGTTGACATGCAGCAGGATGAGGGCGAAACAGTGAAGACTGTCTGGCTGAATATTGAGGGACAGACACCTGCACAGGAGCACAGAGCTAAACATTTACAATTTACTTCTGACAAACACAGTGGCCCATCTGCCACACAGCTGCCCGAAAGAGGACAGGCAAAGGAAGCCATCAACAGGACCAATGCTTCTGTCTCTGGTCAGACATCCACAGCAGAGACAAAGTTTGCTTTAGATAACATTTGCACTCTTAATTCATTATCTTAAAAAAAACTACAGCACATATATAAAAGACGATATATGTGCTTTCATTACTTTTCATTTCATTACTTCTATAAGTAAACTGTTAGTAAAGCGTGAATCCATTATGGACTGTTGTCAAAAACAGACGGAAATTTCATATGAAAACTAAAGGACTGCTGTTTTGTATGTATGTATGTATGTATATATGTATGGGGTCATCTTCTCATGTATCATATGAATACAACAAAATGTCAACATTAATGTGTGACAGATTATATCAACAGTTCCTCGTGGAGAAGAAATAATGGGGTTGTGGCAATCCCGCAGTAAGGCGGGTGGGGAAGTGCTCACATCCTGCGCCGAGCCGCGACACGAATCAATCACTGAGGCTCAATTTCACAGTCATCGTCCATCTAATACCTAAACAAAAGCTCGCTGATGGTGATGGAGGGAAGGGAGGAGGGCATCTCGATTATGAGCATGCATGCTCTTCTGTAGGAAGACAATAATATTGGCATTAAACACCTTTGAGAGGCAGAAAGATGCCAGTGGCGTCTTTTTAATATAACTTGAATTATGTCAGGAAAAACACTGGGACATCGCACAAAAGCCACACTCAGTGTATAATGCTCTCTCATAAAGCTGCCGAGCTCTCCAACAGTATTGACACAAGGTGCAGGCAAGCAAATGTCAGCCGCTATAAAATATAAAATACTTAACGTAACCAATTTTCAGCTGTCAATCACGAGGGGGGAATAATGACGGACGGGGCAGAAATCGATACAGCACAATTGAATTGCAGCACACAGACATGTTTCGTTCTGCGCTATAAAAGACTGTCAAATGTCACAGACCCCAGTTCAGCAGCAGGATGAGACTGATTTGTCTGTCTCAGCTGCTTAAGGTCATTAGCACACAGGCTAGCACCACAACCAGAAGAGGAGGCACTTCTTATGAGAATGACATGCAGGGGCCAACGAGATGGCATGGACACTGAGGTCTAATGAGGGGTAAGAATCAGATTTACTGCCAGTTCTGCTCCTCTGATGAGGGCCTGATTTGTGTTTGTGAATAATAACCTCCTTATGCATACTATTTCTTCAAAACCACAGATCACGGAGGCATCTGGGCTCACAAAACCTCCCAATTTGCCCTGTGTGAGACTTCCACTAACGATGCTTCTGCAAGCTACTGTAACTTCTGAATGCGTCTTTGAGTCTTTGACTGTCACCTCATTTACAATACCTAGCCCTCGTCCGCACTTAATCAATTAGGTTCCTGCAGTTCAGACAGAGGCTAGCGAGGAAACAATCCCAGAAGTTCACTTCAAAAGAAGGAGGCTCTTTTGAAGAACACAGGCTCATTTTTGAACCAGGGACTGCGCTGAGATCTTCAGACACTGATAGAAGTGGTTTTTGGATGATGTCCAAAAGCAAGCATCTCACCAATATCAGATAACAAGGAGAGTTTTGCTCTGTAAATGTGATAATTACCAGTACAAAAACTAAACATGACAGAAGAGGGTGAAGGGTCAGAAGCAAAAGTTGTGAATTTCATGTGTTTAATATTCAGATTCTGGAAAATAAAAGCCTTGATTAATTTTAGGGTGTCTCTTTGAGCACTTTCCCGGTGGTAGCTTTTTATATAAAAATAATCAACATTTTTTTTATTTTTGTTATATGAAGATCACAAGAAAACCCGGAAGTCTTGGACATTTTTAAGCATGCCTTTATCATTTATTTTTGATACTTTTCAAACACCCTTTAATTACAGATAGATATGAAAACCCATCATAAAAAATATGTATTATTAAGTTTCATGATAATCTGAATATACGGTTTTAATAATTATTTTCTAAAATCAAGGTAAATAAAATCAGTTTTTTTGCCATTTCCAATCAAGCTGGTATTTATGCTGAAGTTTATTCCTATCAAGCATTTTCCAAAAATATGTATTTAAAAAAGTATTATCTAAAGAAGTGTTTTCTGATTTATTCAGTGATATTCAAAATCCCCTGTGTAAAAACCTTTAATATGTCAACAAAATGAAACAAAAATGTTGAACCTGGCTTTAATCAATGTTTGGATTTCTGTTCTGGAAATACATGCAAATTAGTGCATATTTAATTAGATAATGCCTCATTTGGACAAAACATTTCATAAAACAAGTAATACAAAACAAATGTCTAAATGTACTGGGATTAATCAACTTGGAAATCTATTCGTTCACTTCTTAACCCTGGCGGCCTGTGTTAAATAAACTGTGTTTCCTAAAAGTTAACTGGGCCAAACGTGCTTATGATTAAAGAAATACCCTTAAATGAAAAATAAAATGAACATCCACTGACTGTTATGGTTAAGTCTAATTACAGGAGTCACCTGATGTATGATGATGTCTATCACAGAGCATGGGATCCTGGGAACTGTAGTTACACAACGCCTGCCAAAAGTAATGTCCTGTCCCTTCTTTATGGCTCAACAGCTGTGCTGTAGGTATTGATTACCAGAACACAATGAGCCTTGGATGCATTTTTTACGAAGTGCGGAATTCTGAAATAGAGCGGCTGGCGCCGTGAGGGATGCGACCGCAGGATGTTTCTGCATCGACATGAAGGTACAATCATAGCTGAACTCGTTTCATCCGAACAATGCACACTGTGCCTTCTCACACTGTTCCGAAAACTGTAACTGGATATATTTTAACTGGCTTTCTGAGTAGGTGAAGTACACAGGTTGGAAAGAGCTGACAAAAGCGACTCCCATGGAATAACTGATAACTCTCCGAGAACATTGTTTGGATTCTGATATTGTTAACGTCAGACGGCGCTGCAGCTGTGCATGGCAAACTCTGTGTTCATAATTTACGAGTGCCCTGGCAGAGATGTGCGGATTGTTACCATGGACACATCAAACCCATAAAAACAGGTGGCCAGAGGTTGATGTTGGATAGAAGACAACAGAGGACAGGCTGTGGAAAAAGAAAGCATGGATGTGACTTAATCCGGCCTAATCTGGGCGGATAATGAAAGTTTTAAAG
>NW_015659401.1:834804-841777 GCF_001515625.1 Sinocyclocheilus rhinocerous | reverse complement strand
ATATATATATATATATATTTTTTTTTTTTTTAAGTTCTTCTTTGTTTTGATCGTCTGCTTTCTCCGTCAGCCAGTTTGAGAACCACTGGTTTAGTGAAACCAGATAAAACGTGATTTGAATATCATAAAAGTACATAATATAATGTAATGTAATACAATATAATACAATGTCTTTTTGGACATTCAAATCACATTTTCTTGTATTAAAGTACCAACACTAAATTAATCAACTAATAAGAATTGAAAAAATTGAATTTAATTGTGTTATACACTACCATTCAAAAAGTTTGGGGTCAGTATGATTTTAATTAAAATAAATACTTTTATTCAGCAAGGACTGATTATATAGATCAAAAGTGACAGTAAATAAATTTATAATGTATCAAAGATTTCAGCATTTTCAGATGATTTCTGAAAGATCATATGATACTGCAGACTGGAGTAATGGCTGCAAATTCAGCTTTGCCTTCACAGGAATAAATAACATTTTACAATATATTCAAATACAAAACTTAAAAAAATTGAAATAATTTTAACGTCACAATATTTTTAAAGGGGTCATATGATGCGATTTCAATTTTTCCTTTCTCTTTGGAGTATTACAAGCTCTTGGTGCATAAAGAAGATCTGTAAAGTTGCAAAGACTAAAGTCTCAAATCCAAAGAGAAATTCTTTATAAAAGTGAAGAGTCAACCACGACTACCTAAAACGGCTCGTTCTAACACGCCCCCACATGATGATTTGCATAACGCCGCCCAAATGTTCACGCAAAGAAAGAAGGCGTAACTTTTATTCTCGCTGTAGTATTGTTGTCTTTCATAACTTTTAAGCGTAATCACAGTACATTGGGGTACAGTTATTAAGAATAATGTGGGGTCCACAGCAGGTAATGTAAGTACAATAAAGAGTGAGAGAGTTGGAGAGGCAGCAGAGACTGTTGGCAAGCACTGACTAGACAGAGGACAAAATGAAGTTGCAGAATGACTGAGGAAAGCATATACAGAAATAAGTAATTAAGGTACACAGAGAGAGACAGAGAGAGAGAGAGAGAGAGAGAGAGAGAGAGAGAGAGAAGATGGGGGCTAGGGGTGGGGGGTTGAAGAGATCTTCCTCTCTTCCCTCTATATTTCTTCTCATCCCTCCTTCCAGCCCCCACCCATCTAAACCCAGCCTTGGACAAAGAACACTACTTTCTGCCAAGTCATTTTTCATAAGCTCATGAAATTGTGCCAATCCTACACCCCCTCCCCTTTTCGCTCTTTCTCGCAGTAGGACTTCTACGGAACCTATGGGGAACGAACACACGCACACACACAGCACCTGCCCCTCTCCAAAACCACACACTCCTCAAGGGAGTCCTCCCGTACACGCATAGGCTTTTAATCTGAAGCACTCAGACGGGTGGACATATGAATCCATCTTACTCTACAGAATAATCACCCTCTGTGTAAAACTAATGGAGAAAGATGTAATCAGAACCATATTGTTATTTCCTCCACACAGGGAAAGCGATCACGCGGAACACAATAAGCCACTTTAAAAACCATTTCAAATCGATTAGGTATGACTGAGATTGAATGTGTTAGGTTTTCAGAGTGTGAACTGTTTACAAATATTCGTTCCACATAACCCTGTTTGAAAAAAAAAATGGTGTAGGATTTACTTTGAAACTATTTTCAATCAGAAATTGCTAGTAAATGTCACAAATAATTATAACAAAACTGCAGTAACACATTGAATTAAATTAGACATTTTGAAGTACAAAGACTGAAATCTGTATTTTCTTGTAAAACACGCTCCAATATTCTTAGTTTTATTACATATTCAGAATTGTGTTTATTGTTTTTTTTATAATTTTTTTATCATTATTATTTATATTGTATTGTTATTCTTTTTTTTAAAGTGGAGATCAACAGAACTCACATTTAAAATCTAGGATTCAAAAGTAAAGCTGGAAATTAAGTTTTAGGATTCTGTCAAATTTAATGTCATGACATAAAACTGACAATTACTTTAATAGTTACTGAATATTCTACATTATGTCTGGGTCAAATAAGCAAATTCATGACATTTCATCAGGTTTTACACACACTTCATGCAGCTTGAGTGATGATGGCATTAAACAAACAAAAAAAAGGACAACAAATACTGAAAATCAACTTATGAGTCATTATCAAATTATGATATATATATATATATATATATATATATATATATGATATCAAATTATTTTAAATTGAAACTAAAAAAATATATTAGACTGAAAAATGATGCAAAAGAAAAGCATTTTCACTAGTGGTCTCACACTTTGGATTCAACTAGCAGCAAAAGCAAAGCTAGAACAGAAACAGAATATATTATAGCAAAATATTCAGTATTTTTCTGAATCTACTGAAGCTTATAGTCCTGTTTCAGTCATTGCTGTAAAACATTTGGATAACTGTCCACAGTGTACCTGTTTCTACACTCTCTCTTTTCTACTTGCCATTTACAAGATGTAGCAAGTCATTTTTTTTTATAAATATGGACACAGTGTGAAAACTTTTATTTCTGCCCAAAATGTGTGTGTATGTCAGAATGAATGTTTGTTAGCATTTATATTCCTGTCAGGTGTGTGTGAGAGAGGCTGAGAGGTCAGCGGTGACTAATTCTCTTGCCACTCCCTGATTACGTATGTAATGGAGAATGGAGCGCTTATTGGCATGACTCCCTCATCACAGAAAACAAGTCTCCTGACTTTAAAAACCATTTCAAATCGATTAGGTATGACTGAGATTGAATGTGTTAGGTTTTCAGAGTGTGAACTGTTTACAAATATTCGTTCCACATAACCCTGTTTGAAAAAAAAAATGGTGTAGGATTTACTTTGAAACTATTTTCAATCAGAAATTGCTAGTAAATGTCACAAATAATTATAACAAAACTGCAGTAACACATTGAATTAAATTAGACATTTTGAAGTACAAAGACTGAAATCTGTATTTTCTTGTAAAACACACTCCAATATTCTTAGTTTTATTACATATTCAGAATTGTGTTTATTGTTTTTTTAATAATTTTTTTATCATTATTATTTATATTGTATTGTTATTCTTTTTTTTAAAGTGGAGATCAACAGAACTCACATTTAAAATCTAGGATTCAAAAGTAAAGCTGGAAATTAAGTTTTAGGATTCTGTCAAATTTAATGTCATGACATAAAACTGACAATTACTTTAATAGTTACTGAATATTCTACATTATGTCTGGGTCAAATAAGCAAATTCATGACATTTCATCAGGTTTTACACACACTTCATGCAGCTTGAGTGATGATGGCATTAAACAAACAAAAAAAAGGACAACAAATACTGAAAATCAACTTATGAGTCATTATCAAATTATGATATATATTTATGCAGAAAAGACTGAAAAATGATGCAAAAGAAAAGCATTTTCACTAGTGGTCTCACACTTTGGATTCAACTAGCAGCAAAAGCAAAGCTAGAACAGAAACAGAATATATTATAGCAAAATATTCAGTATTTTTCTGAATCTACTGAAGCTTATAGTCCTGTTTCAGTCATTGCTGTAAAACATTTGGATAACTGTCCACAGTGTACCTGTTTCTACACTCTCTCTTTTCTACTTGCCATTTACAAGATGTAGCAAGTCATTTTTTTTTATAAATATGGACACAGTGTGAAAACTTTTATTTCTGCCCAAAATGTGTGTGTATGTCAGAATGAATGTTTGTTAGCATTTATATTCCTGTCAGGTGTGTGTGAGAGAGGCTGAGAGGTCAGCGGTGACTAATTCTCTTGCCACTCCCTGATTACGTATGTAATGGAGAATGGAGCGCTTATTGGCATGACTCCCTCATCACAGAAAACAAGTCTCCTGAAGAGAAAAATCCATACACATTCCCTCAGAAGGGCCTGATACTGAGCCGATAGAGACCGGGTCTTGTAAGGAAAAATAAATAAAATAAAATTTCACTACCAGCCTGAAGAGCGAGTCTAATGTGCAATTAAAAATCAATGCTGTGTGTACATTAATGAGGAAAAAAAATTAACTTAAATGATTTTAGCAAATGGCTGCAATATAACAAAGAGTGAAAAATTTAAGGGGGTCTGAATACTTTCCGTACCCACTGTATATATATATATATATACACACACATCCAGCCCAGCCCATTGTGTATCTAAATATCAATAGGAACTCTCGTTTTGTTGTACTTATATGTGTGTGTGTGTTTGTGCGTGCCTATGCGCTCAGGTAAACATAGCTTGTGCGGGCTGAGGTGCAACTCTTGGTGCTTTGACCAGCCGGGATTTGGTCTGTCTCTGGACTCAAATAACTCTCCCCTACTTCTATTTAAATTTTAATACAGCACCAGTCTGTGCAGTACTAGCTTTAATAAAGTAGCGCTGTGTCTGTCAAGCCAGGTGTAGCTCCAATCCCCTCATATTCTACATAAATCCTTCAGAAAGGTGTCTGGGAATAGAGGGAGCAAGGAAGGCCGTGCCTTTTTTGAGCTGCTGTTGGAATTTTTTCTCTATCCATTCCTGCTTTTTTGTCTTTTTGCTTAAATTCATAAATATTTATAGCCATTCTTCTCATAAATGTAAATATTTAGAGATGTCGTTTTGATAACATCTGCCAGTAAGTGCATCACAGTTTAGTCAATGTAATAATAATAATCATCATAATTTATTATTATTATTAGATTTGAATTTTTATTTTGAACCTGCCACTAGGTTTATTATTATAATAATAATTGTATTATATGATATGAAATTAAACACCTTTTAACACCATATATACTGTACATATACATACACATTATATATGCTGTGTTTTCATTATTAACATTATACTTCTTTTGGAATTTTTATGATATTATGAATTATTATTTTATAGAATCATGTCAGTGACATTACATGTTAAAGCTATACAAGAGAAGTTGTGTGATTAAAACAAAAGTGAATGACTTGTGTATCAGATTGAAGGTCAATTAAAGTTCAATCAGTTCAGAAAATGGTGTGAAAATTAATTCATGAATTATTTACTCAGCATAGATAAATTGTAGTCTAATTCCATTTCGCTTACTGCTATTCACATTTCAATTTCTGTACTTAATCTTTAAGTAAAGGCAGGAAGGTGTTCAACATTCATAGCTCAATGTTTGGTGTTAATTTAAATGTGAGCTTGCTTAATTTTATTTCCACCTACATAGCGACAATTTTACTCTTCCAAGAAGTATATCTATGAAAACTATCGCAAGAATTAAATAAATAATTTTAGTTCACCTTGAGACGCTCTAGAGAATATATGCATGCTATATATATATATATATATATATATATATATATAGCATTCCACTTTTTCTGATCCTCTCACACTTTTCAAATACTATCATTCAGTTACACTAGACGGAGGAGTAAGGTTGGATTGAGTTGAAAATAAATTTTCCTCTCATCTAAGCAAGCATATATCTTCCAGCTATAATGAGTCTATACATCAAACATGCTCATTCTAGACCAGGGTCAATAGTTATGGAATATATTATCATAAGACATTTGTTCGTAACGTGACAATGCTTGGCCCCGGGCCACCGACATGTTTTATTTAATAACGCGGGAATTTTGCAATGTTTGCCTTTCATTACACTGAAAGTTGAAAACAGAGACCAAAAGCCACTTGCTTTAAAGCACGAACTTTGCCGCCCAATGACTGTCACAAGAGATATGAGCATCTGGATTGGAGAAAAGGATTTTGCAGGATGTCCATCTAATGCAACAGTGTTTAGTTTTCCAACTTTTCTCCCCCGTGAGTTCTTTTTTTAAGGAGGTGTTGGAGGGCTGACTGGACGACCACCCGTTGGAGTGGGCCTCTTCTACGGCAGAGGGTTAAAGTTGCACAGCAGATTAAGCCCTCCGCCACAGGGAAACTTACACAGGGACCGGGATGAGAGCCCCCTCTGCCTGGGAGCCATGAGAAATCCTGAGGAAAGAGCAAAGCATATGTGTGTGAGGAGAGTAAACTTGTTTTTTTGTACACCGCTGACCAATGCTGGCGCTGGCATATCAAAGGTTTACCATGCCTGTGATTCTATAAGCAATGCCTGACAATATTTACAGTCATCATAAATGTTAATCTTGTTACGGTGTAAATAGTAACTACTGATATAAATAATAATATTACATGTGTTTTTTTTTTATTTTAAAAGCAAGTTTTTATTTTTTTATTAAATCCTATTTTTTTTATTTTAACCTATTGGTGATTAGATTATAATGTTTATGTTAAAGTGTAAATAATAACAAAAAAAATAAATAACAATGATAATATTATGTGTGTTTTTTATTTAAAAACATGTTTTTTTTTTTTATTTAATCTTTTTTTATTTAATCTTACTGGTGATTTGATTATAGGGTTCATGTTACAGTGTAAATAATAACTAACAAAATAAATAATAATATCATGTGTGTTTTAATTTTAAAAACATGTTTTTATTAAATTTTTTATTTAATCTAATTATTTATTTAGTGATATTTCCAGCGTTAGGGAGTGTGTATTACATAATCTGATTATGCATTATTTGCACAATTAAGGCATTTAAGCATTATTATAAAATGTTATAATCTGTCATAAACTGCATATTTATAAAATAAATAAACTTTACATTTGCATTATAAAACATAACCCTTGATATTTTTCCAACTTGTAAATAAAATGATCTGCAACAGCAATAACGTACTCGGTTACTAACGTAACCTCGGTTCCCTGAGATACGGGAACGAGTACTGCGTCTTGCTTAAGACGCATATGGGAAAAAGCCTTTTTTCTCCATGGCCTGCCAGGCCTCGGCCCGCGTGACGAGGGGTTGAATTAACTCGGGTGACTGGCCTCATGGGGGCAGAACACGTACGATGGATGGAAGAGGAAGTTTGCTCTCTTTTTGAAAATGTTTGTGTTTTATTATTTTTCCCGC
>NW_015659401.1:820059-834703 GCF_001515625.1 Sinocyclocheilus rhinocerous | reverse complement strand
TGGAGCGCGCCACGATCTGGTGAGCTCGTCGTGGACCTCCGGGAACAATGGAGAGGTACGCTGACGAGGGGCCTGTTGGCGCCCCGGCAGGAACCATTCGCCCAGACGGCTGCGAGAGGGCTCCTCTGGAGGGGACCACTCTAAACCCAGTCACAGGTCCCTGGGAGGAAGAAAACGGGAGGGTGCGGGGGGCGGAATCGCTCTCTGAAAAGAAAACGATCCGTGAGCGGAGAGAGGCGAGATTAAAACTCTCGCAATGAGAGCAAATAGCTCCCGTGAGCGCAGCTTCCGCATGGGGTTTCCCCAAGCAGGAAACGCACTCCTTGTGGCCGTCATCGGCATGCAGGGGAGACCCGCACGAGCCGCAATAACGGCGCGGCATTTGCAACAACGCCGCTGCTCTTTTAGAAGCTCTTTGAAGTCGCCGGATGGCGGCAGGGGAACCGGACCGGAACTGCTGCGTCGCTGAAGAAGCGAGGAAGCAGGTCAGCCGAGCTGAGAGGTCCCGATTCCAGCTGCGAAGGCATGTCAACGGCGAGCAGCTTCGGATCAGCTTGAGACGTAGAGCCGTCGCTGAAGGAGAAAAAATCTGAGAATCCTGTGGCGAGCGCCCGCTTATATAGCCAGATGCCCCGCCCATTCTGGCGGGCTTTGGCGGGCTTCATTGCCATAGGCTCGTGCAGCTCCGCTGCCGCACCATTGGTTCGTTTTTAAAGCCCTGCATGAACCAATGGCCGTGCAGTTTCACTGCGTGAATGAAATAGGCTTCAGTTCAGGAGAAAAAAGGCTTTTTCCCATATGCGTCTTAAGCAAGACGCAGTATGAGTGAAGTATCGAAAGGGAACTACATTGTGGAATGTTTTTTTTTTTTTTATAACATATTTCTGCATTGCTTTAAATAAAAGTTGCATAATTGCTAGTTTTAAATACTTTAAATAACTATCATTGTACAGACTTATAACTTGTGGATTGAATCGGTTAGTTGACAATACATTAACTAAATAGAAAGGTAATGTGTGTTACGTATCTGAACAATTTGGAGTAAATATCTTGATTTTTAAGTAAAAATGTAAATAAATAAATAGTACATGCATAGATATTTTGCATGCAGCTGGCCAACACTGACAAAAACAATCTATTTTCATTTATAAACTGCTCTATAAAATAAAAACACTAAGTGCAATGTTGTTTATGTGCAGTACTTGCACTTTAGCATTAATTTCATTGTAATACAAATACTGCAATATAATGTAATGTGACCCATTCGGTACATGCTGTCCAAGTTACCTGACCTCAAGTAACATAAGAATCATTAAATTTAATTATAACTTGAGTAAAACTAAGTGCAATAACTAGGACACATTACATTCATGTTCTCTGGATGGTAAAACGTAGAACGTTAATTGGTTATGTAGTGCACACCGCATCGTGCATGACACGAATTACCTACAAAGACATCATGACTACCATACAAGCCGCGCAAAGTGAAAGGTACTTTGAGATTTTAAAGAGTCACAGTCTGATGTGTAAAATACTGAAATAAACCAGATTATCTGGATTAAATGATAGAGCTGTCAGCCTGTAGTTCCTCCTCTATATCCGTATTTGCGTATCTTAACAGCTTATATGTGTGTGTGAGAGAGTGAGTAGGATGTGGAACAACATGAAAAAGAGGGATAAACAGAGTTGAGATACATAGGGGAGTTTAGATCTGTGTGGAGAGTGGTGCGCCTTGTTAAAGGTGAATGTCAGGGTTCCTGTGAGTGTTAAGGTTAAGTTTAGGGTCGAAGGTCAAATGAACGCTGAGGTTGCGGTAAGGTTAGGGTCAGTTTGGGGTCAGGATGTCCACTTCCCTTAGGGCAGAGCAAATAGTCAAGCAAATATCTCTTCGTACCAATTAGTTCTATACTTTAAAAATAAAATTTTCAACTGCATTCATATGTTTAAATAGAAATTGTCACTAACATTTACAATGCCATTCAGATATTTTTTTTTTAGTTTTTGAATTTATTTGCTCAAAAGTGAAGTAAAAACAGTAATGTTGTGAAAGATGATTATATTACTAATATAGATATGTGGGGGCGTGTTAGAACGAGGCGTTTTAGGTAGGCGTGGTTGACTCTTAACTTTTATAAAGAATATCTCTTTGGATTTGAGACTTTAGTCTTTGCAACTTTACAGATCTTCTTTATGCACCAAGAGCTTGTAACACTTCAAAGAGAAAGGAAAACTTGAAATCGCATCACATGACCCCTTTAATAAAAGAATACAATACCCAGCATTCTTTGCTGAAAAGAAAGTTCATAAGAACAGAATTTATTTAAAATAAAAAATATTTTGTAACATTATAAAAGTTTTTATTTTCACAAAAAAATAATTGATGCAAAAAATTAACTCATGAACATTCTTTATGTTTTTATGTTGAAATGAATTGTAGTGTTTTTGCTGTATATCTTCTCTTCGCTGTCTGTGTTGACTCATGGGTGACAGTTGTCGTGTCAGGTTTGTCGAGGGTCAGAGGGAGGACTGGATCATCTGAGGCTGTGATGTTATCTCAGCTTAGCTATGAGTTACAGGCCTTCCGATCTGATTTATTTTGAATGTCAACAAAAAAATATTATTTATGTTACGATGGTATCTCATTGCAGTTGTTGGTGATGTCATCCCAGCCTGTCACCACCAGACCTGGGAGGTAGCGCTCCCTTTCTCAGACCATTGCATTCTGGGAAATTGTACACCACCACCACCGCAGCTTAATGGTGGTGTCTCCCACTGTGAGCCGCACTGAGGAAAACACAGACAATATGTCATGTCAAAAAAGCTTACCACTGTCTCCCACCACACAGACAGCAAAGACTCCCGTGACATATTATCATGTACTGAAGGCAAATATTAGTGTTGCTTTAAAAACAGAGTCTAACAATCCAACTGATATGCTTTGATCACATTATGAAATTATAGAGTGCTCAATTAATATTCATGAATTTCTGTGAGGAAATAGAATGTGTGCTCTGAGCCTATGCATGAATAAAACCCTAGTGTAATGTCTCATTATGTCATATGATTGGGTATTAAGGTGTTCTCACAGTTGCACCAAATATGGTATTGCTTGCGTTAGCTCATTTATCTTTACCATTGACCTTTCTATCACATTGTGCAAACAAATGTTTTAATATTTTACCTTAGTTTCCCTCACCATGCACTCAAAAAAAAAAGTTAAAAAATGTACAATTCCCACCCATTTGGATTAAACAGTTTTAACCTAAACAAACTTAACTTAATATGATGCATATTTGTCAGTCGTACGTAAACAAAACAGAAAAGAAACAGGTATGATTTATGTAATAGTAATAATAAACTGATTGTTTTAAATACACAATAACCAGGTATGTATCATCAATACATCAATGTATCATCAATTGTTTCAAACTCATACATTTTAACTAACTGAATATTGCTTGTTCCACAGCTAACCATATTTTAACAATGTTCATACTTTTTAAATGAATACATTTAATTTTTTTCACAATGAACAGATTAGCATTGATTCTATTCAGTTTGAATAAACACATTTTGAAAGTATGGTTATTTAAATGATCAAATAGATGCAAATAGTTCATAAACTATGCCATGGTTTATTTGAGTGCAGAAATCCTACCTATTTAATTTACGCACGACTGACACATTAAGTATATTAGTTTATGTTAAAATTGTGTAATCCAAATGGATTGAAACTTTATATGCAATTCAAATACATAAATATTAAATGTAGGACTTTTTTTGATTGCAGGATGAGATTAGGTCCTTGGCTGCTGGTGTCCGAAAGGCTCTTGCTTCATAACATGGAAAAGCTCAAATATTTACTAATTATCCACAATGCAAAAACACCAATATCGCAGCAGATGGCTCAGAACTTTCTGAACTTTTTTGCATCATCTGGAGCTTTTAGAAGTTGGACTAGCTGGTGAGATTGGGTGGAGGAATTAATGATCTTTGCTCTTTTTACCCTTCCCTCAGTTTCCCGTTTCTTTTTCTCAATATGCTGATTTATTCCCCGAGGTCTGCAGTTCGTTATGAGGCTTCAAAATTCCTCTTGCGCCTTGACAAACCGGAGAATGACATAGAGCGTGCGGAGGGGAGCGAGACATGTGTTGTCGTTTAAAATGATATTGTCTGAAGTTAATGACTTACACAGGCTTATAGGTATAAATATCTGATCCTTCGTGCTAATTTCATTGGCTGAGAGGGCCCCATAAAAAGGTCATTACGCCTGGTTTGTATTTAGCTCGCATTTAATTCTGAGGAACAAGAGGTGCGGGAAAGTGTATTGATTAAATGACAGCTTAACCAGCTGTTTAATAAATCGGCCCACTGCATTGGACCGGAGGGCAGAGAGAAAGAACGAGAAAAACTAAAAGAGGAAAAGGGAGGGGAAAGCAAAGACGGAAGGGAGTCACATAGACAGAGAGCAAGAGATGGGGGAGAGAAGACAGAAAGTGAAAAGGGAGGGGGAAGGGTGAGCTAGGGGATCGTTGAAGCTTCATTGCAGGCAGTTGTGATGGAAACCCTTTCCCCTCGCTGCTGACAAATTTATGTTAACAAGCAAATTAGCCACACCGTGGCGAGGCAGCACCAGATCAATAGTGACAATAAAAAAGGAGAGAGACGGAGTGAGAGAAAAGTTGCTGCTGACCACATACCGTCTGCGAATGTAAACGGCCACGGCCTGTCCCCAAGGTCCGTCAACAATAACCCACCGCTGAGAGACACAAAGGATATCGACACGCTGCTCGCTTCAATTTCCCTCGGCGGCGGCTGCTGTCACATCAAAACGCCCATTAGTCACAAATTCAGCAGGCCATGGATTTTGCCCTGCTCTCTTGGGGCACGCTGTCATCTTGAAAGTTGTGCCACCGGCGAAAAAAAGGACATCTGGTTTGAGTGTAGTGTTTGGAATACCAGAGGACCAGGAGGCTTGTTTTTGATAAAAGGGTAAAAACACAGGCACTTGAGAGCTGTCAGGGTTTGTTAAAAAGAGCAAGCTGAGGAAAGAGAAAGTCGAGGTGAAACTAACCCTAAGGGAATATCACAAGGCATTAAGCAGATGCTTGATTTTCTTCATAAAATTGCATTTAAACACTATGAGTATTAAACACCATGAAAACTTTTTTTTTTTTTTAAATAAATAAATATGTTTTGACCTTGCATGTATTATTCAGAAAAAAAGTAAGAACATTATTGTTAGTGTTTCAGACATGGTGTGAATAATGCTAATAATAATTGCTGGTGATTACTGTAATTTAAGTCATTAGTATATGCACACATACATACATATTAATAAACTGAGATGTTTTAATAGTGTGTACTAATAATAATAACTATGAAACATCATCATATTGTAATGTGTGTGTGCATACATACAGACACACATCTCACATTTTCAGTATGACAGATAAGTGATAATTATTATGACTAATAATAATAATAATAATAATAATAATAATTAATTTAGAAATTCAACATATTAAAACAGATGTACATTGTAATTTTGTAAGCCTACATAAAAAATATTTATAAATATTAATAAGTTAAAACAATTGTCTCATAAAATATATAAATGATCAACAAATGTTTTATGAGGACAAAAAGAAAAGAAAAAAAACATGAGAGACACAAAATCACAAATTCATGGTTGCACGCATACACGTTCTATCAGAATATGGCATATTTAATTTATTTTAACCTAATTCAGAACTCTAACCGTCAACCGTAACATTTAAAAAAATACACATTAAGAAATCTATTTCTTTGTCAGGGAATATAGATAGTTTGCTTGCTTAATATCTAGCTTAAGTTAGACAAGTTAATGGAGAATTTGATCATTAGCAACAGAAAATAAAGGGAAAACAAAACAAAAGAACTGCCAAAAGAAAGAGTAATGTCAGTAGCTAACAAATGACATTGCACACAAGTGTACTTCCCTAAAGTGTGAACACACAGTGTTGTGTACGTGTTTAGACATGCCCTCCAGTACACAAAAGCATTCCTTTGAAAAAGTGTAAAAACATATGTATTTACATAGCCAAAAACTGAATTGCATGTATATATTTATTAGGTTCATAAAACATCTATATTTATGAGAAAACAGTGTTTTCACGGCTCTATAGATTATGAGAATATGTAGCTCTGAGCGGTTGGCTGATTGGATGAATGAGCAGTCAGTTTACCAATAATATCTATTTCACGGCCCGTGTATTTACACAGTCTCTGTGGGAGCCGAGCATGTTAGCGGCTGTCATAGCACAAGCACATAGTCTAGTATAGATCACTCAGTGCCCCTCAGCAGGGTGCCAGTGTCCCTCTGTATCCTTCAATATCTAAACAGGTGCTCTCTCTCTCTCTCTCTCTCTCTCTCTCTCTCTCCCTGTCTTCGTTCATCAATCAGTACGTTCTAAGGGTCCTGTCCTCCTTCATCACAGCTCTATTAATCAGCTGACTGTGTGAGAACAGCCCAGCACCAGCCCGTTAATGTTTAATGGCTCATCTCACAAGATCAATGAGCCAGTTAGTGAAGACAACATTACACTTATGGCTGAACAGCTCCTAGTTATTGGATGCACTAGTTAGGAAGTGACCCATCACTCTTGAAGAAGGCTGGATGGAATAATGGAGACTGACAAACACATGTCATTCTGTTAATGAAGTGAGACATACTAGTGTTACACATTGTCTACACACTAATTACAGTAACGATTGCTTGTACACCCGAAAAGAAGGGTAAGCTGAAGGAAAAAATTAGGTCCATTAAGATGCACAGAAATGGAAAGATATTAGAATACTGACATGATTAATTGTGTTTATGAACACTAAAAATTCTACATTTTTAGGAATATTTATTTATTTTTTATTTTATTATTATTATTATTATTTTTTTTTTGCATAATGAACTTGTTTAACCAGATTTGTGATTATACCATGATTAAGATCATTATAACATGACACGTTTTTGTTTTGTCACATGAGAATTTGTTTGAACAGGCCTTAATTCTTACACATTGTTATTTATCCCTTTATTAACATTTATTAAAAAATTTAAAATTCTAAAAAAAAATGCATATTGTACGTAAGGCTACATTGAAAATATTAATACATATTAATTAATTAAAACTTCCACAATGTTCTATAATAATATAATATAATATAATATAATACAAATAAATAACTGATTTTAAGTAAAAAAGAAGATTTAGCATGACTGAGTAAACATGCATAAAGTAGGTTACAACCACAGATCCATTTTAGTTACAATTAGGTAAATGTATTTCCTTAAGAAAATGTCTGCATGTTTTGTAAATAAATATATTAATACATAGCCAAGAGAATAAACATGGTATCTTTAATTTTTAAAACATGCATATTATTGCAAGCAACAATTCCTATTATTAAAGAGTAAAAACGTATGTGATCATATTCATTTTCATGTTCACTACATTTTAATATCTACATTGGCATACATTTAAAGGAAAGCACAAAGTGGCAGCAGGAATACTTGTAGCAAGAAAAAGAGATGACTATCTAAGAAAGTAAGCAGATTGTGGATAGCAATCAATATGGCAGAATCTCAAGGACAGTCTAATTAGTGGGTTAGTCTGTACAGTACATAAAGGAGCTTAATTTTGGCCTAGAATGCCAGTGCAATGCATCAGTGTGAATATGTATGCAGACAATGGGCACATCTTTGAAATTTGGGCTCTTTGGTACATGCCTGCATATCAAAGGCTGAAGAAATAAAGCTGGTGCGGTGCAGCAGAGACTTGACTTATTAATCAACCACTGAATCATCTGGGGCCAAACAAGGAATTTAAATGAGTCAGTGAGCAACGGGATAAAAAGGGGGTGAAAAGTCACAATCAATTTCAGAGGCCAGTCACTTGCACAACTAAAGAGTGTAAATTCATGTATGTCTGTTTCCCCTCACCTTCTCTTTTACTGACTTTCACTCTGCCCCTTTATCCTCACCCTCTCTGAGGAAAAGAGAGATGAAAAGACAACTCTTGAACAAGAAACTGTGCAGGCAATCAATGGGCCATCAGTCATTGAGAATGCTTGTTGTGCTCTTGTAGAATGGCCTTTATTAGTTTCTGATACAGATCCCACTAGGACTTAATGATACCACAGCAGAAAAGCAATTGACAGTCTTCGTGTGATCTTTTTCTGATTATTGGAAGTGTCAGAATTGGTTTCCAATCTATTAACATCATAACGATGACAAAACACAACACATAAAATACATATAAAAAGTATATACTTAAAAACTAAAATAGTACTGCAGGTTTAAAATGTTTCTAAGGGATATTTATCAAGGTTTGCATTGCATTATTGCATTATTATCTAATGAATTAAAAGAAGGATATAGTGCCCAATATAAATAATATTTATAAAGATTTTTGATTATGGATGGATGGATAGATATAGTACAGATTTTTTCCATTTACTATATATATATTATTTCAATTAATCAATTTCGATTATTATTTTCATTTGTTAATATTTATATTACATAAATATTACTTCTAAACAATTACAGTACAGTGTATATGTAATTTCTTTTTTATTGAAATGCATGCAAATAATTATCAATTATATAACAAATTATTATTAGATGCACTGTGGAAAAACTCAAAGTTCATTACAGAACAAGACACACAGAGACACACATAT
This sequence comes from Sinocyclocheilus rhinocerous, assembly GCF_001515625.1. Lineage (NCBI taxonomy): Eukaryota > Metazoa > Chordata > Actinopteri > Cypriniformes > Cyprinidae > Sinocyclocheilus > Sinocyclocheilus rhinocerous. Next base: position 825,982 of record NW_015659401.1, on the reverse strand, counting down.
ATGCACGCGCACACACACATACACACACACACACACACACACAACGGCAGAGAATCTCTGTGAACTTTAGAGGCTTAAGTTAATCTTGTAGGTTCATATTATGCTCTTTGCCAAAATCAAAGAATATTTTTAAAGTCTATGCATGTTAAAATCAGCTTAAAACTAATTAAAAAAATAAACCTAAACCACTCAGCTTAATTTGCACTGCAGCTTAATTTGATGTAAATACATTAAACAACATAATTAAAAAAATACTTCCTGTCCTGTAGGTGATATCAACAGCTTCCACACTCTTTCCCACCATCTAATCTGAGAAGACAAGCATCTATAATCTAGGTAATCACAAAACTTATAATACTCTATATCTGTCCTCTCTCACACACACAAGAAAAAAGCAACAAAAAAGGAAAAAGTAGCCATGCATGAGATATCCTGCAATTGATGAGCTGCGTTTGTGGAATACCCTATTAGGAATGAGGCAGACCGGCCAGGCAAGAGAGGGCTTTACTTTAAATTGAGTAGTGCCAACGCACATTTATTGGCTCTAATGTGCTACAGCTTGGTCCTGAGCTCGCCTGCTTCGAGGCCAGGAACAGGCCGGCACTGCCACAACTACAGAACATAATAAGCTTTTTATGGGGGCCGCTTGTGCAGCTTGATGTCAAAATAAAGACCTCCCTTCAGCTACTGCTCCACGACCTGCAGCATACCAGCTAAATCTTTTTATATTACACTGTTAATATGATTTTTTTTCCCTTTGCACTTTGATCTTTGGCAAAAAAAAAAAAAAACTTTTATTTTTGTTAAAGATTCCAGTCAGCAGTGTGGCCAATGAATAGCACCTGGTGTGGCTCTCTCAGGTTTTGTATTTTAGATCATTTTCTGTAAAAAACAAATTCCTCATCTCTTGTTACTGTCCTTTTATTACTGTCCTTAAATTATTTTTCCAGAAAAGCCAGCTGATTACTCCATAATCTTTTAAAATAACAAGCATTTAAATCAAACATCGTAAAAAACGCGAAGAGGACTTGCTGCTTCAGCTGCCACCTGATCCAGAGAGCCAGTGTGGCCCCGTAATCCCACTGGGGCACCATGCTGACAGTTGGGGGAACCAGTCTGTCTCCTCTCACCCAACCATCTATCGATCAGCTCATTGATTAACATATTGGAAATATTAACTGGAGGATGATCCGTCTCAGGTGGGTCATGTCATTCTCATTGAGCCATAGAGCGATGACAAGACTGGGCAGAATAGACCAGTCTCTCGTTAGCATCCTAATGGCAAGGCCATCAGATAATGCTCAATCATTATCTCGTCAGCAATTACACATTCTGACTTAAGCCAGCATGCATAATGTGTGTTAAATAAATCAAAAATTGAAACACTGACCTCTTAGTACTAAATAAGTATCCTATACATATATATATATACAGGGCCTAAAATTTATGGGATTACATCTCTGCCACAATTCTGCGCAAACTGAGTTTTGTGGAGAAAATGTTTGTCTCACAAAAAAGAAAGTATTTTGAGCGCACGAAAATCAATTTTGCATTTAAAATAAGTTTTTGGATGTGTGCAGACCTTCTCTTTTGCGCGTGCAACGTTTCACTAGCTTGCTCACCGTCAGTGCTCTCTAAATGCCAACGGCTCGCTTGCTCAACACAACCCAGCGTTAATATGCCATAATTCCAGTCAATCACAGACGAGGCTGCTAAATTCTGATTGGCTGCCTTGACAACAAATCACAACATTCCTTACATTACCTCGACAGCAGAAGAGTAAAAATACAGTGTATGCATAATTATTATGCAAGTAGATATTCTGATCATATTTTTTTCCAAGCACATTTTACCAATTCCAAACGACATCAATCTTAATAACAACTATTAATTTTGTATTTAATCATTTATAATTGATATATAATTGTTCATGAAGGCTGGAAGTGAAAAATGTCTTATATTCAGGTGTGTATATTTATTAAGCAGATTTTCTTTTACAGATAAAAATGAGCCCAAAAAAGAGATTTAACTCTATTTTAATAAAAATTATTAAATGCCCATGAGAAATATTCAAAACTAATACAATACTAGAAATTGCAACATTAACAAAACAAAACAAAGCTGCTGTGGGTTTTCCTAGCATGGCTTACACCTACTGTTGAGCTAGGATGTCATGTGCAGCATCTCCCCCCTTTTCTTGTATGTCAGTGAAGACTGGCTCTCTGCATCCTTGGCTTGGATGAGGACGTGTCCATGATCTAATGGGGGTCAGTCCAGCAAGGCAAGAAGTTCTTTAGCAGACAGTCGGAGCTAGTTCGGCATAGCTGTGTGAAGCTGGGGTGCAAACTTTGTCTCCTATGTTGCATTTCCCTTGTGATGCCTTCTGATTGTGGCAGACTTTCTGACCTTCTGTGCTTGGGTGGTTGCTGTTGCACAGACAGGAATGGAGTTGGAGGAGTTGGAGTTAACTTGACAGTTTGTTAGTGAGCGGTGGGTGACTGAGGTGATGTTCTTTGGTACCTCAGAGTTTTCATCAACAGTTTCGGTCTCTGATTGGCTGGAATTATGGCATATTGTAACACTGGGTTGTGTTGAGCAAGCCGGCCGTCGGCATTTAGAGAGCACTGAGGGCGGGCATCAAGGGAGCAAGCTAGTGAAACGTTGCACGTGCAAAAGAGAAGGTCTGCACACATCCAAAAACGTATTTTAAATGCAAAATTGATTTTAGTGCGCTCTAAATACTTTTTTCTTTGCAAAACGAACATTTTCTCCCCAAAACTCAGTTTGAGCGCGTGCAAAATGCACTTTTGTGCGCTCAAAATATGATCTTTCGCAAGCAGAATTCTGGCAGAGATCTAACCCTATAAAAATTAACACTCACCAAGCGCCAAATGCAAGTAAAAATCGACGTTGGCGAGTATATGTAACAGTGTCAGTTGCCAGGTAGCGGGTAAAACTTTTCTGAAATATAACAATGCAATGTAGTGGGAACAACAGCCAGTTTTAAAAGGGATTTGCTGTTTCAGACGTAAGTGAATAAAATAATCTTTTCCGAAGACGAGCTCATCATAATTGGTTAGCTGTTCTGTCATAAGTAACAAGAGCGAATCAAATAATAGGATACAAACGGGCTGATAAGGTCAGAGCAGTGTGATGGTCAGCTTGTCCCTACTGTAGACACGGTTGTAATAACTTTTACCTGAGAAGATACTGCTGCTTCATTTCGGAAGATTAACTTTTCCCATCTTTATTCTTCATAACCCGAGAATGTGGCGACACATAGGCTACCTGGGGTTACGCCGCCTAAACGGTGCAGTGAAGTAAGCTATAGTTTGAAAGGTTGCTTGTTCGGCTGTACATATATGTTGTTTTAAAATCACTTAATATTTCAGAGCCTAAATGTAAAAAATAATGGCTTTCAATTAGACTGTAATGTTGAATGGCTATAATTAATAGGTAAAATTGAGGGAAAATGCATATAGAGACACCAGTAGCAGTGTAGGTATCAATACTTCATTAATAATATGCTACTTAGTAAAAAAGATGCCATTAAAAACATATTTAAAATATACTATCTTTATGTTGTTTCTACATTAATTTGGAGGTTCAATGTGAAATTATGACAATATAAATATGTGATTAATCATGATTAATTACAATTTTTTTTTTTGATTTTTTTAATCGATTGACAGAAAGCACTAATTTTATAGATTTTAGATTTCAATTTAATTTCTAATTTTATAGGTCCCCCCCAGAAAGAGATCGGGACGGCCCCCACCCCCTTGCTCCGTTTGCCGAAAACATGCAAAGGAAAGGATCTCAACGTTTTTAAGGGACAAAAAAAAGAGAAATCAATAAATCTGTTTGTTGTTGTTTTTTTCTTGTAAGTAAAGTAAAAGACAAATGAAAATTGTAAATATGTTTAGTCTTTGTAGTAGTAATGACTGCCTGTTTTTGCAAAAAGAGTTTCATGGCTGGTAAAAAATATATTTTGGCCGGTAAATTTTATCACGTCTCCGGCCATTGGCAGGTGTGGCAAAAAGTTAGTTTTAGGCCCTGTGTATATATATATATTAAATTGTTACAGTAATAAAAGCTTGTTTTTATAAAATTCTTATGCTTACGTATTGTAGATCTAATCAGAAGATCTAAAAGAAAGTCTGCTTGAATATATTCTTTATTGCATGTACTTTGAAGAGCGACCGTCTAAAAAAAGTGACTGGTTTTCCATCTTGGAAAATCTATATAGAACTTTTTTCATTAAACATCCTTTTTGCAGTCTTAGAGTATAAGACGTGTGAAACAGAACTGCAGTGGAATATTTATACAGAATATGCTTGAAACTGCATACATAATAGCTGTGATGACAGGTTAAATATACGTTTACAATAAATAATTGTGGTGAATATACTGAGGTGTGCATATTTTCAAGGAAGATGAGTAGCAAGACAAAATTCGAAATATACTGTCAGTCTTGCCTGTATATATAAACCTATATATAAAATACATACGCACAGTGGTGGGCAGAAAAACATGGAAACATTTCACATTTCAGTGTCAATGTTACACATAAATATAATTATTTTCAATAGCACATTATAATATTAATACTGTAATATAACATGCAACAAAACATGCAGTTCCAAACTGACCCTGAGTCAATGGCCTTATTTTATGAGCCTGTTTTAAACAGCAATTCATATTAGCTCAATAAAACCCAGGCCAGCGCTCAGACAGCCCACATCAGATCCGCGCCACCATGCAATTATGCAGAATCCTCCTGCCTGTGATTTAAGAACTCACACAGGCAGCAGAACATCCGCAGGGGCAGACACAAAGAGCACCTCATTGATTGAATTTTATATTGTTGTTGTCTGAGATCTTAACATGCCTGGAATTTACAACCCTGAGAATAATAATGTCATATAAAACTGACAGGACAAAAGACATGTGACACCCTCCATTCAACTCGCTCTCAGAGGAGGGGGACTCACGTAATTCGTTTTCAATTTTCTATCAGTACTGCTGTTGTGACATTTTATGGAGAAGTTCATTTTATGGAGAAGTATGCTTGTTGATTTGTGACATATATGGGGATCAGTGGAAATATACATAATGCAAAAATGCATCAAATTAATGTTTTCCAGTTAAAAGGCATTTCAGGCTTTAATACAGTAAAAGAGTTTATAACATTTAAAATGGCCACATTTTAAATTAAATTGGCTATATGCATATCAGACAATGTCCCTCGCCAGAAACAGTGCATTTAGATTGAATGGTTTTGTGGCACGAAACTTGGAGATCTTGTGAAGGTTACGGTACTATCAAAGTTCAGGTGCTCCTCCTCCTCAATCCAATAACCCCTCACCCCCCTCTCCATGTTAGTGCAGCATAATTACTCACCCCCATCCCCAAAAAATGACAGGACTCTGACCCCGGCCGAATTATTGAATTTTTATCGCCCGCCTTGGGCCATGTCGGGGCTATTCAATTTTCGACGGAGGAGGACAACCTATTAAGGAGGATGAGTCCAAAACGTCGCCGCTCAAATTGCCACCCAGAAACCATTACAGACACATGGGTTTCGATACAGGCAGAGCGTCCACAGTTCGGCTGGACAGAGAAAACCCCTCCTGCACACACAAACACTCAGTCCCCCCTCCCCTTTTTTCCCGTACCAGTGCTAGAGTAGCAGACACAATTTACATTAGTTGAAGAGAAGGTGACAGGCAGCAATCAGGCAGTGGAATAGGGTCAGAGCCAGAGATGTGCAGACCACATTACAGTCTACCAGCGCATCACTTATGCCGGCCACAACCTCCGACCTGCACTCATATCAACCAATTGCCCTTTAGTATAATTATATGGGGTAATCTTTGGCCATTTGATTGGACAGAGATGGGCTGCAAGCCGGCGTTAATTT
>NW_015659401.1:818539-819596 GCF_001515625.1 Sinocyclocheilus rhinocerous | reverse complement strand
TCCCGTACCAGTGCTAGACTAGCAGACACAATTTACATGAGTTGAAGAGAAGGTGACAGGCGGCAATCAGGCAGTGGAATAGGGTCAGAGCCAGAGACAAGCAGACCACATTACAGTCTACCAGCGCATCACTTATGCCGGCCACGACCTCCGACCTGCACTCATATCAACCAATTGCCCTTTAGTATAATTATATGGGGTAATCTTTGGCCATTTGATTGGACAGAGATGGGCTGCAAGCCGGCGTTAATTTGTTTTTCTGGTATTTTTTTTTCTCCCCTGTCCCCCCTTTGCTTGTTAATAAACAGTTTAGGTAGAGCCATTTCAGTGTGTAAGTGAAATTCACAAGGAGCCCCAGAGGTCAAAGTTATCTATTTATCAATCTATCTGTCTATCTATCTGTCAAACTCTCTGGCTGTCACTCTTCCAGATGAGATGTAATTAACCCACGAAAGCCTACATGTCCCTGTTTTATACCCACATTAGAATATTACACCTTAGGCGTAGAGTTGATTAAGGCTGACATCTCGAATTAATCCATTGGACAGGTCTATAACAAAATGTAAGCAGACCGATGGAATGAGACATAGTGCACTGATTAATGATGAGCTTGGACCTTCATGTCTCCATAAGTAATACAAATTGCATTTGACTGAAATTGACAAACAAACACTTTCCAAACAATAGGAACAACACAAATGAATAAAAAACAAAAGGATGGCTGTACATGCAGAAAGGCATTTTGGTAGGACTCTTTGCTCTTTAACTGTTGGAAAGTCTCAAAAATTTGCTTCAATCTATATTCCACAAGGTTTCTGTACTCTAGATACGCCAAGATATTTACAATTGTTCAATGTAAGTAGGCAAAAATAAGCAGCACAGACAAGGATTCACCACATAATATAATATAATATAATATAATATAATATAATATAATATAATATAATATAATATAATATAATATAATATAATATAATATAATATAATATAATATAATATAATATAATATAATATAATATAATATAATATAATATAATATAATATAATATATGTAAGG
>NW_015659401.1:811620-813886 GCF_001515625.1 Sinocyclocheilus rhinocerous | reverse complement strand
TCCCGTACCAGTGCTAGACTAGCAGACACAATTTACATGAGTTGAAGAGAAGGTGACAGGCAGCAATCAGGCAGTGGAATAGGGTCAGAGCCAGAGATGTGCAGACCACATTACAGTCTACCAGCGCATCACTTATGCCGGCCACAACCTCCGACCTGCACTCATATCAACCAATTGCCCTTTAGTATAATTATATGGGGTAATCTTTGGCCATTTGATTGGACAGAGATGGGCTGCAAGCCGGCGTTAATTTGTTTTTCTGGTATTTTTTTTTCTCCCCTGTCCCCCCTTTGCTTGTTAATAAACAGTTTAGGTAGAGCCATTTCAGTGTGTAAGTGAAATTCACAAGGAGCCCCAGAGGTCAAAGTTATCTATTTATCAATCTATCTGTCTATCTATCTGTCAAACTCTCTGGCTGTCACTCTTCCAGATGAGATGTAATTAACCCACGAAAGCCTACATGTCCCTGTTTTATACCCACATTAGAATATTACACCTTAGGCGTAGAGTTGATTAAGGCTGACATCTCGAATTAATCCATTGGACAGGTCTATAACAAAATGTAAGCAGACCGATGGAATGAGACATAGTGCACTGATTAATGATGAGCTTGGACCTTCATGTCTCCATAAGTAATACAAATTGCATTTGACTGAAATTGACAAACAAACACTTTCCAAACAATAGGAACAACACAAATGAATAAAAAACAAAAGGATGGCTGTACATGCAGAAAGGCATTTTGGTAGGACTCTTTGCTCTTTAACTGTTGGAAAGTCTCAAAAATTTGCTTCAATCTATATTCCACAAGGTTTCTGTACTCTAGATACGCCAAGATATTTACAATTGTTCAATGTAAGTAGGCAAAAATAAGCAGCACAGACAAGGATTCACCACATAATATAATATAATATAATATAATATAATATAATATAATATAATATAATATATGTAAGGAATAATTGACGATGGGTGGTGATGCTGCCACGACGCGAAGCGGAGTGGCCGTTACACCTCGGGTGTGCATTATTTTTCTAATAATATAATAAAATATAATATAATATAATATAATATAATATAATAAATTACATATATTATTTAAATATAATAACCCCATTGATCTAAAAATATAACATATAATATAAGTTCTGACACCAAGATATTTATGATTGTTCAATGTCAGGAGGTAGGCAAGCATTCAAAAATAAGCAAAACAAAAAAATAATGCACACCCGAGGTGTAACGGCATCACCACCTCGGGTGTGCATTATTTTTCTAATAATTCAACGGCCCGTCGTCAATTATTCCGCTTATACTACGTTTACCGCACCTCAAGACATCGATCAGATGATATATTTAAAGGGATTCGTCCGGTTTACATACATAAATCGCTATTTATGTACTATTTATTTCTTCCGCATCTCATCCAACGCCTCTTCTGCTAGTTCCAAAATGTCATTTTAAAGCTGGTAATGGAGGCTTGAGCCGTTGATAGCATTCTAATGAAGTTATTAGATAGAGAGCGATAGAGACAGAGACACACAGAGAAAGAGAGAGAGAGAGAGAGAGAGTTTGTGTGAATTAGACTACCTCTGTGAGTCCCTCAACAGTGTTCTGCAGTAGCGTCTCTAAACAGCGCTGTTATTACCTCGCTAGTGAGAAATGTCATGTGTAGCCTTTAAGTTGCTACACTATATAGGCTAACTGATAAAATCGTCAGGGCAGCGCTGACAACACCTTTTTGTGCAAACTGCGTGACCGTAGTGTGCGTGTGCGAGCACGTGTGATTGCAGTAATTCCTGTGTGCTGTATAGGTACTGTATGCTAATTTCCGTTATTACAGTTAACTATGCGAAGTGATATGGAACTGTAATGCGGTCAAGAGAGCTGCCTGGAACTACATTCGCCGTGCGTTTCCCTGAAAATAATTGCACACCTCAGAACGTTCGTCAGCCAATCAGATTCAAGCATTCAACGGCCCCGTAGTATAAGTGTCTTTACTGTGACTTTAATTGAGATATTTAATGCATCTTTGCTGAATAAAAGTGCTGATTTCTTTAATAAACTGACCCTAAACTTTTGAATGGTCGGGTATGCAGTATTATTTAAATAATTGTTATATGATGTAATTAGGGGTCATATGATGTGATTTCAAGTTTTCCTTTCTCTTTGGAGTGTTACAAGCTGTTCGTGAATAGATAAGATCCCTAAAGTTGCAAAGACTAAAGTCTCAAACCCAAAGAGATATTCTTTATAAAAGTTAAGA
>NW_015659401.1:759576-811159 GCF_001515625.1 Sinocyclocheilus rhinocerous | reverse complement strand
CGTAGTATATAATATAATATAATATAATATAATATAATATAATATAATATAATAAAATATAATATAATATAATATAATATAATATAATAAATTACATATATTATTTAAATATAATAACCCCATTGATCTAAAAATATAACATATAATATAAGTTCTGACACCAAGATATTTATGATTGTTCAATGTCAGGAGGTAGGCAAGCATTCAAAAATAAGCAAAACAAATAAGTATTCACAACACAACACAACACAACACAACACAACACAACATAACATAACATAACATAAGTCATAATATAACACATAACATAACATATACAAATTATATATAATATACATGTTCAAATACAATAACTAAATATATATATTACTAATACAATAATTAAAAATATTATTAATAAAATATCAATATATTAATATAAAATACAATAATTTCCACATACCCCTATAACGTTCATATACCCCATATACAAACAAAAAACGAATGGCATTTCTACCTGAACTGTAACTATAACCTTGGGGCTCAAAAGCACACAACCATATGTTTAACCCCAACCCTACAATAAATTTGCCCAGTGCCTCTGATGATATGCCCACCCTGACCCTAATCACAATCGTCTACTGACCGATGCTTTCCCCAGAGAGTCAAGCTCATTGAAAAACCCATTCTCACCCCCCTTCACTTCCTATCTCCCCCTTCCTTCCTATTTAGTACTGTAATTTAGGGAGTTGCCATCAATATCTCTACTTAACTCACCCATCTCATTGTCATGGAGGCAGCACTCTACCTGGTGCCTGTCAGTCAAAACTCTACAATGGGTGCTCTTACATATCAATTTCTGTAATTGCATTATTACATATTGCAATGTAAATCATCAGCCAAACTTCTGATACAAAACTGTTTTAAAAAAACTGTGGTGAAATCTATAGTGGATAAAATCAAACCTATCCTTTCAAATCTAAATAAGATGATCCGTTCTTCCACTGACCCATTGCTAAAGTGATGTTCCACTCACTTGACTGCCCTTTAAAACATTACCACATCAATATAGCACACAGTGCCCTGAGGTAAAAGCTCCTGAGCATGCCTCAAATCATGTGCATAAATATACCAATGAGTGTGTGCATGTGTTTATACCACAGTGTCAGGACTTTTTTATAGGTCTCTTGAAATTAAATGCACTTGGATATGCATTTTTGTGTGGATGTGCGTTTCAAATTAAGTGCATGTGAATGATCTTTTGCACCTGCTTGTCGATAACACCACTTACCACATATTGAAATGAGCCTTTTACATGTCTGTGCATGTGTGTATATATATGTGCATTTGTTTAAGTGTGTGTGGAGGGTTCCATCCGTGTCCCGCTACCCCACGTCTATCGACTGGTCAGGATTAAGCTGGCCAGTGGAGGCAGTCTCCCAGCGGGCCAGTGGCTGACCCTCTCAGGGCTAAAGTTCAACCCAGGGTGAGGGCTCACGGGGCCAGATTAGGGGCCCAGCTAGTCCCTGCGGACGGATGAAAGAGTGAAATTACATCTCGCCCTATATGCTCACTCCACACTTACAAACACACACATTAATTAGAACTATTGCAATAATGCATGACAGGTGAATAAATAAACAAATCTGATGCTATTCGATGCCAGCAAATGGCTTGCTGAATGTCCAGTTTTATCATTGTTATGGACCACAGCTGTGTTATTATTTTAAATGAAATACCAAATTCTAGTGTAATGAACACCACACCTGTGGATCTAAGATACTTTGATTTCTCTGCCTTTGAAGCCGTAATGTGGGAGCTGTCGGCCCTGAACTAAGGCTTTTAATTGCAGTGCTGGAATACGGGTTTATGCTTTGACACAATCTCACCAATTAACGTTTCCGTAAATAAAACCGTGAAGTTATAATTAAGGTTTACAGACTCTAACTTAGCCCTTTGTCTAACTGTAATTCCCTTTTTCTTTGAAGTCGCAGAATAAAACAAGGATGTTTCACTTCTTATCATGGGTTATATACTATGAGAGAATAGGAGATTAGTAATAGAATGAATAAGAATCTTTTCAGAGGGAAAAATTTATGAATAAATAAGAAATTATTTTGGAATATTGCATAAATGTATTCTCCAATTAATAAAAAAAAATGGCATGACTTGTAAATGAGGAAAATAATTAAATGTAATGAATGGTCCATGCAGATGAACAATAAGGACCCTAAGACAAGTGAAGTGGCCATCTCATCTCCAAGTGACATCCTGACTCTCTGACTCTCTCTCTCTCTCTCTCTCTCTCTCTCTCTCTGGGCAGAAAGGAGAAATAATTGGATTTTTTCCCACAAATAATGCTTCACCCTTGAGTTTAATTAACTAGCCCGGTGCAGGCCATTCTCTGGCCGTTTGAGAAAGAAAAAAGAGAAACCTCCACTGTTTATAATGGCAGAATCATTACACACGCACAGGATGGACTCGCTCCTCATTGCTGTTAGTGCAGCACAGCGAGACATCGTGGCATGTTATTTTCACAGGCCTATTTTGTATTGATGAAGTCAGGGATGGCCTTTTTTGGAGGGGATTACACCATAATGAGATATAGTTCAAACTGTCAGTCACCAAGCAGAAGACTGTAAGCATCTAAACCTTACCAGTATGTTTTAGGCTCAATGCAAACACCAAAATACAGATAAACTGAATAAAAATGAATTACACATGGTAAGAATGTTAGTCTGAATACATACCAAAACAATAAGGCAACTACCAGTATAAAATTTATCTTTATTCTGCAGTGTGATGCAGTAAAAGACAAATCAACATTTTAAACCAACTATCAACACACTAGCAGTTTTTCAACTGGGGTCTGAATGACAGAGGTCAATACAGTAACAAATACACACTTTAAAAGCAGCAAACAATGGGTTTCACAGCCCATCCATCACCATGGCAAGCTCTGAAGGCTTTTGGCTTGCACATAACAAGGTAAAAACCCTGTGACCACCAGCGTCCTGTAACCCCCTGGTCACTAAAGCTGGATTTAAGGATCTCCTTTTATTACAGTGTATGGTATTTTATTACTATATGCCACAAAAACCAAACGCTGCAACACTAGAAATAAAAAATCCCCACAACAATGGCTTGTGACCACATTATAACTCTTCCCAGGTTCCAAAGGGCCGCTCTGGATGAAGGCTTGCCATTTTTTTTGCTGTCTCTGTCCTTCTCTTGGGTGCTCTCTTTCTCTTTTTCCATACACACACACACACACAAGCATACACAGGCAGACCTCTAAAGCTGGGTGTTTGTTGTTCCATTCCCCTCAATGTCTCCCTCAGGAGAAGCCCCTCATTTTAATATAAATAGAACGCTTCATCATGCAGTGGCACAAACTTCCCCACGATGCATTGCTCTGACAGCATTACCCATGCTGCATTAGACCGGCAGAAGGGAGAGTGGACATGTCAACGCTTTTAGCCTTGCCAGAGCAAACAAGAATTTTCTAGATTTTGGGATGATCTGACATGTTTGGTCTTGTGAGTCTGGGAGTATAAGGCCGCTGTTGAGCTCAGCTGCAGTGCTGAATTTCAATTGGTCATAAAATGGATAAAGAACTCATAAGCTGACCATTTATCATCATTATTTTAAATGCTGACTTTATTGTAATATTTCATTTTGAATTTGTATTTAAAAAGAACTGATAACCAGAACAGATATTACTGTTTTATTAATGATATTACTAATTATATTACTAATATAACCAATCTTTAAAAAACAAAAATATTAGATATGAAATGTAACTATTTTAATGTAAATGAAAAATTGTATTGCACATTTTCAAAAGAGTTCAAATTAAAAATGTAACTATAAACAGTAACTATATTCCTTTTAAAAAAAATGTTGGTTATAGTGAGGTATTAACAATGAAGATAATAATGCATAAACATTCAAATACTCACTGTTTCAACAGCATTGTCAGAAGTAAAAAAAAAAAATACTGTATAACCTTTTGTATTTAACGTTATATCAAATTTACTTTATTGCCACGATGACAAAATGCTTTAAAAAGATTATATAAATGAAAAGAACAACATACAGCTCAAATAATGTACAAAATGCCGTAGAATAATTAATGTGCTTTTATAAAGTTAAAAGTCTTTCAAAATCTACCTCCATTCAATTTCATTGAGGGACAAATCAATATTATTGTTGTGGCAATCAACATTATGCCACAAATGCTGTCAATTGAGCTTAAGCTGCAATATTCCTTTAACGCTCAATGTAATCAGATGTGCCCAGCTGTGCCAGAAATACAAAGGGGATCACTTATGCTCAAACTCTCATCGTGCATCTCTTTCCTTTACCTTTTTTTCACACTCTCCCTGTCTTGCATTTTCTCTGTCCAGGATTTCAAGTGAGCTTCTTTGTGGGAGTACAAAGCTCTCACACAAGGGAGAAATGAGGAGTGAAGGAGACAGACAGCAAAGAGATGCTGATAGGGCCAGCATCACTCTCTGCCCTCAGGCACTAGGCCCTGACACCCCACAGCGTCCCGAGACCGCTGATTTGTGGCTTCATACTGTGTGCACACATTAATTGTGCTTCAACTAATTGTGCTTTATTTGGAAGGTGGATCCACGGTGGCTAACAAGAAAGCACTAGAGGTCTTCATTTAGTGATCAAGCCACCGTCCCCTGAGACAAACTCACATCCAGCTGTCCTTCACCACATCTCCTTCTCCTTCTGCCAATCAACACATCAAACGCCAGTCAATTCATCTCCCTCTCCTGCTTAGAAATAAGAGGGAATTAGAGGGACAGAGAGACGGAGAGAGAAAGCGAGAGAGAGGGAGAAGGGAAACACAGCAGTGAATACTGAGCATAAGATTTAGCTGGCCTGGCAAGCACTCTGGATTTAGTAGGATATTTATTCTTTTATATCCAGACAAAAGAGATTGCACATGCCCTCTCCTGCTAGTGCCCCTCCTTTAGTCACTACTCTGAGCCTTGGCAAGGGAATCAGAGTGAATATAATAAGACTCCATCAAGGCTATCAGGTGTAAGATCACATCACAACAAAGCTGGATCAAATGTTGCCTAGCAAGATATATTTGGACATATGTTAAGAGAATTATCAAATTCCCCTGCTCAAAGAGAAAATTTACACTAAACTAATTACTATAAACAAGTAAATTAACACACAAATCACAGCTTTGACATTTTATCAGTGTTGGCAAAAATATAAACATTTACTAATAGTAAAAAACATGCAGCTTTTGTATAAATTAAATAATTATGAATGTCCCTTACAATAATGAAAAAGATACAGTACATTTATGCAATGAAATTATTACAAGCAATATTAATTAAATGCAATCATTTAAAATTGATAAAAAGTAGCAGTTAACAGTTCCTTCATACAATCATTCAAATAGATCATATACAAAATATATATTTAAAATAATAAGAAGATTTATGTGTTTTATAACTAATTCTGAAATATATAGTTAATTAAAAGAACCTCGGTGCCAATAAATAGTATTAAATGACTATTTGGAATTGTAATAATTACCATTTAGATTAATCAACAGCTTCCATAAGAATTACATTTGATGGAGAGTAAAATATGTGTTGCATAAAACTATTGACAACATCAAAACAAAACGAAAACACTCATGAAATACCTTAAAATGACATACTGTATGTAGACCTCAAGACTTGGTAAATAATCAACTAATCAATTTAAGTAAAGGAACAAACTCATCCTGACAGCACACGACAAGCTAACATGCATAACAACAAAATCAAGAACAACACAGTAAATTAAAATGGAAATTGGTCAAACATTGGCATCATATAAATTTTTCAATTTTTTTATTTGCAATATGCTCTACATCCATAGACAGTGAAATTAAAATATTTTACACATATCATCTAAACAAATTAATAAGTATGAATATTTATCAATATAATTTTAGTAAGTTATATTTGATAGTAATACCGTGATATTCGTTCATCTCCCAGAGAAGTCAGGCACCCCTAGAGACACGCAAATGACATGCAAATTAAGAATTACGCTATAGTATTTACAGTGTATTCATGGTTCATAAACAGATGATGTATACAATTATTTATTAAATCATATTATATATGTGTAATGCTTCATACAGTTTAACCTAGTCTGTAAATCACATATTAACATCTAACAAAAATTCAAATTTTCCTCAAACTGTTGCCAGATTTCAGAAGATTTTTTCTAGACGCTCCCTTCCATGCTTCCAGAGGCAACTCGTCATAACCACATTTCATCCATTCACACAACAGATTGAGGCCCATTTAAACACAATTCTAATAACCTCTCCCAAATGACATAATGAAGATGCACGCTAACAATGTATCGGGTCACATTCACTCCAATCAATACAGCAGTACAAAACGCTCAATAAACATATGCGTGGATTGATTTCATCATGTTATTACCATATAAAGCAACCTTGTAAATATGCAGATAATTGCTGGTGAACCACTGTCGGTACCAGTCAAATTACAAGGGAGCAGAATACAAACAGAGATGTGTCCTAAAAATAGATATCTAAAAAGCGCTAACGGTCCCTTTTCACATTTCCGTGGTTCTCAGAAGCGGAAATCATTATAGTTGGGTAAACTACAATGGTGAATGGAAACTACAACAAATATATTTTTTGCATTTCCAAATACGGTAGCAACATTTTAGGTTTTACAGATTAAATCTATTTTGTACCATTACAATACACTAACCACCACCAAACAGACAAGCCATCTAAAATCAAAGCTAATCACATGTAGCCTAGAGGTAAAAACCGATATATAGAAGGTGTACAGTGTCATAAACACAAATACAAAACACCATCATGGTAACACATGGACACTAAAATAATGCAAGAAACATTAATTTATCAACATAAGATGTAACATAAAACCCTAAAATACATAACTGATAAAGACATATTTCAATGAAAAAACATCAAATGTAAAAAAAGTCACAATGAGAATGTCAATTTGCAGTTTTTCACTGTAAATTACAAGATGACTTGCTCTTTTTACACTTCCAAAAATTGCAAATTTAACAGTATTTTAAAACTTAAATGTTCCGTTAGGTTTATTACAGTTTTTTTTACAGTGTATAAAACATACTTTAAAAAAAAAAATGAATATATATATATGGCTATATTACAATGCTAATAACTGTGGAAATGCGTCATCACAGTCTGTGAAAAGGGTCTATATCTGGTCAAGAAAGAGGTGGCAGACATTTACCTTCTGAGTAAAAAAATCTGATTTTAGAGCAGATTTAAAAGTTTAGGTAACACTTTAGAATAGGGAACACATATTCACTATTAACTAAGACTTTTCCCTGAGCAAACTCCTAATTTGATGCTTAGTTAGTAAGGTAGTTGGTAAGTTTATGTGTGGGGTAGGATTAAGGAATCTAAAATATGGTCATGCAGAATAAGGCATTAATATGTGCTTTATAAGTACTAATAAACAGTCAATATGCTAGTAATATGCATGCTAATAAGCAACTAGTAATAGTGAGAACTCGTCCTTAAAATAAAAGGTCACCAAAGTTTAAGTAGACAGAGACCAATCATGTCGATCATGCATTAAAATAATCATCTACGTTGAAGAAAGGGCACATACTGAGTAAAGAGCTCATACTGAGTAAGGGTTCAAGGGCACATACTGAGTAAAGAGCTCATACTGAGTAAGGGTTCAAGGGCACATACTGAGTAAAGATGATTGTAGCATCATCATGGCATGATTGAAAAAACAGCTCAAAGTATAGTGTGAATAAGTCAGATGACAGCAAGCGAACAAAGAGCTCAGAACCTTCTCTTTTTGAGACCTTGGAAAGATGGCCGTCATGCTGGAGCCCAGCCAACTCCTCTCCATCCCTGAGCTCTCAGAGCAAAGCCATGCAGATTTCTCCAGCCTAATCCCCCTGCAATGACACTGAAGCCCTGGGATAGGATATTGAATCCCCAATCTCTCTCTCTCACCCTTGCTCTAACTCTTTCTTGCTCTGTCTTTCTCACTCTTTAACAAGTTGAGCTGTTTTCCATGTGGACCATAATGGCACTCAGCACTCTACAATACATGATCCTTCCCCATGCACCCCAATGAAAACACACCCCCATGGCCACTGTATAGGCACATGATCTCGGGATTGCCGACTGACAGCAGGTTTCCACGCAGCTTTGCCCAGACACCACAAAATAAGTACTGTACATCTCTCTCGATCTCTCTCGCAGCTCATCAAACAATTAGTGTGCAGTGTACTGATATTGAGATGTTTTCATCCATTTCTCTCCGCCTCTCCATATAGTCTTCTACACACAAAAGAGCTTTTCTGGCAACTGTAGAGACAGCGGGCTACTAAGTACGCTTTAAGACTGGTCCCAGTCAAACAGCCTTCTCCTGCAGCCCTCACTTTTTAAGTGATCATCCTTGTATCATAACAGATTAAGGGCTGCAGCGTGGCTGGATTAGGCCTAAAATAACCTTTATCCGCCCCATCCTCACCTGGAACTTACAAGGAGCAAGGAGTCAATTGCCCTGTCCTGATTTACAATGACACTGAGCCCCACTCTGGATCCCTCATTATTTGGATTAAGAGAAACACTTTTGAGTAATTATTTTCACATCGGATAAACATTAAGCTTCCACTGAATTTAGACGAGCTGTAGTCCAACACTACAGAAAAGAAGGGCGATATAAACGTGCTTATCATGCACTACGGGTGCTATATGCCTTATCGGTTATCACCAACAAACAGAGAACATGAGAGAAAGAGAGAGAGAGAGAGAGGCATAGAGATACAAGAAATGACCGCTCTTTTGTTTTAAACACCAGGGATTTGAGAGTGTGTACATGAATTAAGGATTTTAACATGCTTGGCTAGGCATGAAGAAGATATTAACGTTTTAGATCAGACTTTGGGTGAATGGATTTCAGTATAGATCTACAGAGAAATTTGGTATTGCTTTTGGCTTTTCATTTTAGGGCTGGAAATAAAAATATTTTTTGATAATCAAATTGACTCATGATGCTTACTGTAGGTTAACACGTGTCTCATGATGCCTTTTCCCTATATGAAACATTTATAAAAATGTCAAAGGTTCTCTTTTCCATACAACAGTAATCCATACTAATCCCTAGATTTCAAATTCAGATTGATTGATTGATTTTATTTAATTTTTTTATTTTATTTGGTCATGTCTTATCTTGCCCAGGGCACCAAATGGCAAAAATAAAAAAAATTAATTAATAAAATAAAATAAAATAAAATAATAAAATAAAATAAAATAAAATAAAATAAAATAAAATAAAATAAAATAATTAAAAAGACAATTAATTAAATGTGCTTTTGTTCTACAAAAAATATGTCATTAAGAAAAAAATATATTCACTTTATTTTGATTGTTTTAATTTCTTTGTAAATGTAAAGGTGTGTGACGCGGTGCAAGTTTGTTTTTCTTATCAAAAAGAGAAGGGTGGGAAAAGCGCTGGCTCAGCCTGTGTTTGATTTCATATATTATTTCAATCATACACAATTACAGGGTGGGATCACATCAGAGGGCCCAATTGAGGGCCAGATAACCTTTTAAGGAGAGAATTCCCACAGAGGGGTGACCTCTAACCTTAATGCTGCAAGCAATCTCCAGCTATACTGCTCAGTCAGAGTGACAAAGGTCAAACACACACACACACACACACACACACACACACACACAAAACGCATACAGAGAACTGTTCCATCTCTCAATCTCCCTCAAGTGACAAACACTTGATTTTGTACAAAAACACTTGTGTGCAAAAGTGTTTATATGTCTAATGTCACAAAATAACCAAATTGTGGTAATGTAGAGTATGCAACACAATATCAACATGCTGAGTTTCACTGACAGACATTATATGCACTATTCCTCCAGATCTTAATTCAGTCTTTAAACATTTAATTGCTACGAAAAATGTCAGCCTAACAGTTTTAGGCTTTATATATATATATAAATATATACATATATATTTTTTTTTTATTGTTTTTTTTTCAAACACAAGAAAAGTGAAAGGCTTCCATGACATTAAGTGATTTATGCAACTCACTAATTTCTCAACACACTCCAGGAAGTGTCACAACGCTTCCTGCAGTCTCATCCATCCTGCTGCGCTGGTAATTGTGTACCCTGTTTAAACCTCTCCTCCCTTTCCCCATCGCAGCCCCACCTGCCCAAGACCAGATGTGTTTCCTCTTTGATGTGGACTGGGAAGTCACTGGGCCTTGGTAGCCACTTCATCCCACCAGCACATGCCTGACAAAAAGCCCAGAGCGGGCCTGGAATACTACGCTTTTCAATGCAACTGCCAACTACTCACTGATAAATGGCACACGGTTTGTCTAGTCTTGACCACACCTTGTAGAAGGCAGATTCTAGAAACCAGACTCTGTCTGTGCTTTGAGACAAATGTGGCTAGAGGACTTCACAGGAGGTTTGAACTTGAGCCTCTCAATAATGGGTGGCCAATTATAAGCATCTGTTGAGGCAGACACAATCTTCACCATGTTGAAGCATTGTGTGGTGATTTATCACAAGGTCGTAGAAAGCTTTCTCCCTTGTAGTCTTTTGAAGAGATCTGTATTTTATATATCTCATGTTTCTGAGCGAGAGACATAAAACTAATTAGTGTAATATTTGTAACAAATCAATTATTAAATACTGTTTTTATTTTACAGTGTTTCAACATTGTTAAATAAGGAGAATAATACAGTAATAACATTATAAATATGAAGGACATACAATGATGCAATAAATCAATAATTTAAATATAAAATGTATATTTATTAATAATATATACACAGCAAAAAATGCAGTTAAACAGTAATATTGTGAAATATTATTACAATTTAAAATAACTGTTTTCTATTTTAATATATTTTAAAATGTTAACATTTTTATTTTTATGGAAAAGCGTCACATTATCCTTCAGGAATCATTGGAATATGATT
Organism: Sinocyclocheilus rhinocerous; assembly: GCF_001515625.1. Classification (NCBI taxonomy): domain Eukaryota; kingdom Metazoa; phylum Chordata; class Actinopteri; order Cypriniformes; family Cyprinidae; genus Sinocyclocheilus; species Sinocyclocheilus rhinocerous. The sequence goes on along the minus strand of NW_015659401.1, from coordinate 800,134 downwards.
AATTGGTGCTAAATAAATATTTACTATTATTATCTGTGTTGAAAACAATTGTGCTGTTCAATATTTCTTGTGGAAACCAGAATACATTTTTATTTATGGATTATTTGATTGATAGAAAGTTTTAAATCACAGAATTTATTTGAAATATATATTTTTAACATTACTTTTAATTATGCATCTATATATATATATATATATATATATTTGTAAATTCAGTGTACATGTATACAGTAAATATTCAGCATTTTTTATTAATATACATATACATCGTATCTTTGTATATTTCTTATGTTTATGAATGTGTACAACAGTGGTTGAAATTGTACTGTTTAGTTACCTTAAGGAGATCAATAAAAGAATCAAAAGATTTAACTTGACTATGAACAAATAATCTCATACATATTCTTGCAGATCTTTATGCACAAATTCTTCCTACATATGAGTACAACAGAGGACTGAGAACAGGCTGCTACTGTGCTTTGCCTCTATTCCCTTTTCCTCTCCCCATCTCTCGTTCTCTCTCTCTGTTTTTTATCTGTTATCTTTGACATGTCTTTTTGATGGCAACTGCCCTGACTTTCATTTGATTTGGGTAGCGTGATAAATTTCGTGTCTTCTTCCTTTTCCCTCTTTCTTCATCCATGGTTTCAACAGGAGCCATCTGTGCTTGATAAAGTCACAGAAATAACTGGTCAGGGTAAACTAATATTTAATGTGCCTCTCAAAACATTGCCTTCTGCCTGACCTTCTGAAATGTGTGACAAGAGCCTGGGTAAACTGCACTTATGCTCTTAAGGTTAAGAGAGTTTAAAAATGTTGCATGCATGCTGATTGTTGCCTTTGTAAATCAGGCCCATGCTGAAAAAACAAACTGCTTTTGGTTAGGCTCCTTTAGGTTTGAAAGAGGAGGACAAAGTGAGAGATAGAAAGAAAGATGGAGACAAAATGAGATAATTCACCATTTAATAAAAATATTTGATGAGAAGTCTAAATTATACCAGATGATAGACAGACAGACAGATAGATAGATAGATAGATAGATAGATAAATCAGGCCCATGCTGAAAAAACAAACTGCTTTTGGTTAGGCTCCTTTAGGTTTGAAAGAGGAGGACAAAGTGAGAGATAGAAAGAAAGATGGAGACAAAATGAGATAATTCACCATTTAATAAAAATATTTGATGAGAAGTCTAAATTATACCAGATGATAGACAGACAGACAGATAGATAGATAGATAGATAGATAGATAGATAGATTCTATTTTCTACCTGTTTTGATGTAGAATTTTCCCTCTTGTTTGACTTATTTAGGTTCCCCATGAACATAGGTTCTCTGGAGCGCAAACATTTATAAATCATAAATGTTCTGAATTTCATGCTGAATACAAGAGTTTTACAATGTAAAATAAAAATACCGACATTTATTGTGAATGGGTCGCTGAACATGAAATTTACTGTGTGCATCAGTGAAGAAAACAGCCCTACAGAGAGCGACTGACCACGTGTCTGTTTCCACATCAAGTAAACGGCTCAGTCAGACAGACATGCGGCTGCTTGCCCTTAGGCTTTGCTTTACTTTGAGTGAGAAGAACATCAAAAAAGCAGAGCCTTTCCGATCAACTCTAATCTTAATTAAGCTGACACTTTAATCAATTGAGATACCAGCTTGGTCTTAAAGGTCAAATTCTGTCTAGCTGTATCATCTATTGGTAAATAAAATAATAATACACTGACAAACAAAAAAAAGAGATAAAAAAAATATTGATGTGTGAGAGATAATGCAATTTAATTCAGTTTCAATTGTGCTGCAAATCATTTAGAGCAGCAGCCGTGAGGAACTGCAATCATAACATGAATATTCAAAATCTAATTATGACAGGCTGGAACAAGGAGTGATTTTTAGCATGTCACTTCCTGAACTTTATTAAGCATCTCTAAGGTGGCCTCCTTAAACAAAGCTACACTCACATGGTGAATGTGTGCAGTGTCTTTCTTTTACCTGTTCCTTATTTACACAGGAAGCACCAGACTGCCACACCTTGTCAATCTGCCTCTCAGAGGAATGTGGGTATTTACGGTCAACAGTATGACGTAAATCTTTAACTATCAGCCTCACTTCAGGGGGATCTTTCAAGCGCCATTGACATCGACATACACGCTAAGCCCAACAAAGTAGCACAGAGTTTACTCTTTCCTGCATGTATAATCCAGTAATTTCTTGCTTCTTTTTTCTTGTGTACAATTGCATGTCTAGACTGAGCTTCTTTCTGTTGTTGCCTCCAACAAAGCTCTGGGAAAACTTTAAACTCGCCTTCTCATGCCTTCCTTCCCCCTTCAGCTACACATCTGTAGCCAGAGATATTAGACAAAATGTCTCACAGCGCCCACGCAAACATACAGTCACAAACCAGCCCACCGATCTCCTCCCCCACTAAGCAACAGGAGCACTATGCACTAACCTTTTTCTGTGTGATCCGCTTCTTTACAGCTTCTTTACAGTTGTTGTTGTTGGGGGGTTACATTTTTTGTAAAGGATTTTTTGGGTAAAACGAATTGGCAAATGAATTCATGATGCTAAAAAAAAATAAAACAAACATAAAATAAAATATCCATGTCAGATATTAAAAAAGTTAGAGAATGACCAAATAATGTATATATTTTTCTTTAATCAACAGGAATTTTCCAATGAAATCCTTTTTTAAAAAGGCAACAGGTGAGTGAATCCTGGGAATCCTCCGGGAACATGGTCACCCTGAAGGCCTGCATTCATCAATATCCTGCTTGGACCTCCATACAGACTCACGCACAAACATTCCTGCTCCCTAACAGTTCACAGCCCTGCTATGTGGTCCCACAATTCTGTGCATACAGAACAGCCTGAAATAATGCAGAATCATCGCCATGACACTGATGACAACGAACAACACCTTCAAATCTATTACGCTTGTGGTCTTTTCATTCATTGCAGAATTATTCCTGACAGCCTCTATTGACTGAACGCTTTACTGTTTGCTGTATAGACCAAAAGGCAATTAAAATAGCGATAATATGTCACATATTATTGCAAAATGAAAGGCCAAAGAGGAGGCAAATATGTCATCTTCTGAAATTGGCAGATTAATTAAAGTGCAGGTTTCAGATTTGTGTTTTTTACTCCTGAGAATCTCTGTAAAACGATCGATTCACATAACCCAAAATTTTAAATTTTTGCATAAATCAACAGCAATCAGTCTTTTTTAATACTTCATTAAAGAGGAAAGAACTAATTATTTTTGTTTCAGCTACTTTCTGTCCTTAACTATTTTTTTCTCATACTTATGCAGTTGGTGCATTTGAGATTTGAGGTGCAGTTCTTAAACAAATGCCCTCACTGTTTTCCCCCCTTTTTTCTCAACACTCCTGTCCATACAGCAGCTGGTCCCACAACGGCTCCCAAAAGGATAGATGCTTGCGATGGACAATGAGCCTGTAGAGGAGCCGCACTGTGCCACTGGGAACAGCTTCGGAATGGGAATGAAAAATCTTTAATCTAGAATCACAGCTGTCCTCCCCTCGTTACTGAAGAGCCGCACCAGAACTCAGACCCCATCCACGTCAACTCAAAGCCAATGACTCCCCATGGTACCGTTGCATCCTGATAAAATGGGAACTTTCACACAAATAGTTTATGTGAGTTCCTCTCATAAATCGAGGCATGCGCTCTCTCTCCTATCAATAAAACCCTAGTGTTCAAGGGCTGTTAGACACAGCCATTTGCCATGGTGTCATTTAATAGGAATCAAAAAGAGATTCTTCTTTTTATTATCTGACTTTATGAAGTTCCTTTTATATGCACACAGGAGTATACAACATTTCAAAATGCATTATCACATTTTGTTTTGCTCAGGGTAAACTCTTTCAAAAACTCTTACAAAGATAAATGCTTTTGCACTGACATACTCTATATAGTTAATCATAGGCTGTTAACCCCGCATCCTTGTAAAAGTTGTGAAAATGAGCACTTTGTTTTGTTCTTATGGCTAGATTTATGTGTTTCACCTCAGATTTTATTACTACATTACATTTTACAAATCTCTCTCTCACAATTTCTCACACTGCACTCTCTCAGACTTTATTTTTTGCTCTGAGTTCTTTCTAAACAACTGAGCCTATATGCTGAATAACAGTTTCATAACAGATGAAACATGAATATTAAATGTAATGACGGAAAGAAAGGATAATTGTAACACTTTTTGGTTTTTGCTCATTTGTTCAGAAAATGTTTAGTCTAAACCTTTGACACTTTTCCTCACACATCGTTGACATATTAACAGTAATTTCCCATGACAATTAAATGTATAACTTTTTTGTTTTGTTTTTTGAGCTGGACACAATTAAACTACAAGGCAGATGTTCAATTCATAATACTCAAGATGTATATTTGTAATGGTGGTATGTGATGAATCTAAAAGTAAATGAAAATGTTTCAAATTGCATTTCAATTTTACAATATGCACCTAACACCCTAGCATAAGTCAATTACACAATACAAACAAATTATTATGATGGACATGTTATAACAGTGACATCAGAATATGTATGGAAATACATCATCAAAATACATTTTTAATTACAATACTAAAACCAAAACTAACATAAGAAAGATATTTACTTTTACTTTTTTTTACACTGTTAGACTTCAGCTGCTAAAAAAAATATTCCAAGAATACTATATTTGGCTTCTGCACAACCATATGGCAGATATCATACAAAATGCAGAAATATGGGTAGTTTATGTAACCCTGTTATTGCTGGTTCCGCAGTGCTTTTATGCACGGCTGAAAATTCTTGTGAAATGTGTGTATTTGATTATTTTCTATGCACACGTAGAAGAAAAAAAAATGGGGAAAACTGAGTAATGAAACAGAGCTGAAACTGTGGTCATTTATAATGTGTGGTTTCATCTTTTGAGTAGCGGTACCACCACCACACTGTGAAAACCAGACCTATAATCAACACCAGGGATGTGCCGCCAGGGGGATTTTACTCAAGTGTTCTCACTTTGTACCAGTGGGAAAAGCTTCCCTAGCAGGGTTGCACATATCTATCTATCACTATTTAATATTTATATCTCAAACACGTATAGAGGAATTATCCTATATTTTCCTGAATTTGATGTGTTGATAACATTTAAAATGGCAGAAATTTGTTGACAAATAAGCTTTTGAAATTTCAGTCCACTTCACAATTTAGGATACCCCGAATAAAACATTGGTGTACTCAAACATGAAGTCTATTGGCATGGCAACAGCTGTGGCCCTCATGAACAGTTAAGGCTCGTGCCAGTAGGCCAGAGAGGATGAACTAGGTCTCACTTTTTCTGTGTTTACTTTGGCATGGTGTTGCATGCAGAAGTCAGTCTCCCCCCAAAAGACTTAGATGCGGTCATGTCCCTGAAATGCAAGGCTTACTAGAGTGATGACCTTTACAGAACTTATGAGCAACAGGTTCTAGTCTCTGATGTTATGCTGGACCAAACGTGACAGATCATCAGCAATGAATGGAAACAGGCATCTTAGAAGAAAACTACAACATGGTGGAGAAAAAAAAAAAACGTATACAAGCTAATCTGTTATTACTCATGCATTAAAAATGACATGGTACATGCATATCATAAACAGCTGAGTGAGTCAAAAGCGAGTCGTTCAAAACTTCAAAAGTGTATACGGGATGATACAGTCTTTTAGTCCCACAATGTTCTGGAATGTTCCAGAAAGCACTAGAATATTACATAATATTACAGCAGCTTCTAGAATGTTCCTATCCTTGCAAAAGCAAAAAAACTTTAAAAGAAACATGCAAAATGAGTGCAAAATGTATCTGTACTGAACCAGTGTTTCATAATTAACAGTAGAAGTTCTCAAATTTACCTGACCTAAATATTTACCAGAATATTGATGCTACATGAAAATAAGTATAGTACAATAATAATCAGCACCACAGAACTATAGAAGAACCATAAAAATTTAAGTGAAATATTTTTTTTGTTACATTGTGCAATATGATAAATGAAAAGCATACAGTGAGGGACAAAAAGTGAAAATCTTGCATGTTTCTAATTAAAAAATTAGTGACCTAGAAATAGTGCAGAAGCTTAAATGGATAGTTCACCCAAAAATAAAAAATACAATTTATTTATTCACCCTCATGTTGTTCCAAACCTGTACAACTTTCTCTCTCCTGTGGATATTTTGAGATATGTTTCAGTTTTTTGGCCCATACAGTGGAAGTCAATGGTAACCAAACTAGTTGTTTGGGGTAAATTATGGCAGAATTTTATTTTTTATTATTTTATTTTTTTTTGGTTAACTATTCCTTTAATTTTTTTTCTTCATTAAATGCCATCATATTTCTAAATGTTAAAATACCTAAAACTCCTAAAACTTATTTACTGATTTAAATCACATTTTGATCACAGATTTGCAATACGGTTGCAAACTCTTGGACGGTATATTGACCAAACATCCAAATCAGTGCATCTGAAAGATGTACCGCTGACATTTACTTCTCAGAGAGAGATGCATGTGTGTCTGACTGCTGTGATTATGAGACGCTGTCTAAGAGTGCAAAAATAAGACTTAAGGGGATTAAATTACATGACACAGAGCTCAGAGAATTTACGTCTGCTGAATCACTCTGATCACGAGTGTATAATACACTGCTGGGTTTGAATTACAGCAGCACATGTGGTATTTGTTTTGAACATCAGTTAATATTGATGATACATTATAGCATTCTCTGAGCAGCTATTTTTTAAGATTTCAATTTAGAAGCAGTTTTATCTTATCTGCCTGAGACAAAGGACTCTATTGACTTATCATTAATATCCTAATTATTGCTTCTGCAATATGTTACACTGTCTTTTTTTTTTTTTCAAAATTTAATAAAATGTAAAAAAAAACAAAAAACACTTAAAATAAATATTTGTAGGTCTTCTTTGTTATGAAACACAAATCAAGCCTATAAATATGACACCACAAATTTCACTTTGCACTTTATAAAATTAGGCAAACATTAGGCTGAAGAACTACTCTGAAGAACATTGCACAAAGAAGCTAACAAACCTCCCATGTGAACTCTGTATACATTTCGGGGGAATATGGTGAAGTCAAGCACAAGTCATAAAATTGTATTGTCTGATCATAATAAATTAAGGCACTGGACAGAGGACAACCCAGAGAAAAGCGAGGAGGCTTCCCGGGAGAGAGGCAGTTCAGGCCAGACAAGTGGTGTGTGTGTGTGTGTGTGTGTGTTGTAGCCACACAAACCAAACTACTCAATCAGTCCTAAGCAAGAGGGAATGGGTCATGCATAAGAAAAATCGAAAGAATTAAGGGGGCTAGAGTGAAAGTGTCCCTGAGTGCAGAGCGATAGTGTGTACGTGCATTTGTGTGTAGCTTTGAGGACTATATTACCCGTGGGCTGTATGAAGGGGTGTAAATCAGGAGGTCCGGCCACACTGTAATGGCCCCTTTGGGTCAGTCTGCTGGCCCTTTAAATGGCTAAAAGCGATGGATGTTGGAGAGAATATACTGCTGAGAGTGAAGAGAGAGAGGAAAAAACAAAAACAGGTGACCTGAATCATTTTCTTTCGAAAGAGTCAAATGTTTTCATCAGGTTTTGCACACAGAATAAAGGGTTGAGATAGTGTTACAATGATTCCTTATCACTTCAGGGGTCAATTGGCTAGCTGAGGGAATAGGCCTCAGTGAAATTATTATAAGCTTTCAACAACCTCTATAATCATCAGTTATGCTCTATATAAATTATATTTATGTGATAATATCCACAACCTTCTATATATACCATTATAAAACAAAAAAGTTGACAAAGAACATGAGCAGACTGCCTAATAGCTTTGCAGGCAAGCTAACAGGATATCTGTGTCCTATTTTTCCAGTTGTTTTTCCATCAAGGCATTTTGTCCACTGAATGTAAGGGTGAGAAGTTAATCAAAGTAAATCAAAGATTTAAAAAAAAAATTTGAAATAATATATATAAATAATATCTGAATTTTTGCATGACCTCTTTTCTTCAGAAATATTTTATACTTTTAATATATATTTTGATGTTAACTTTTTTGCACTGTGGAGATTAACTGGTTTCCTAACCCTTGTGCTGTGCTGAAAATCCTTGACCTAATCTGGTGTTCTTTGTCAAAAATAAACCATCCTTTTAAAAATTGCCTGTAAATCTCTCATTATGCTATATTATCACCAAATCTCAGATTACATTTTTTTGTCAGCTTGTTTTCCTTTTTTGTATTTCTTTTTGGAACAATTTTTGTAGGCTGGTCATTTTTGACCGGCAACACCACATAACAAGGTTAGAAAAAAAATCCTTAAAAAGTACAAAAATTATGCAATTTTCAAAAGGAAGTTGTTATACCCTGCATGAGCAAAGTCAGTAAATTTCCGTTCAATGTGATAACATTAACTAGCCTTTTTTGGGAAAAGTAAAAATCCTCTCTGGGTCAAAATGACTGGAACACAACCTACTACAAATTATTTATGCAAACAAAAGAAAAAAAAAACTTTATCTCATATGATGTTTGATTTCAAACATTTTGTTTTGGTTTAGTTTTTAATGCAGTGTGCTTCGCTTAGTTTTGGTAATAAACAGAGCTATATATTTGTGTACACATGCAGATTTCTCAGAGACAATGAAGGTGACAGCCAAATCATTAGCGCTAGCATCAGTGGGGTGGATAACATTAGCGCTGTGCCTCCCCAACTTCCTCTTTCTACTCTTCCTGTAACCTCAAAGGTGGAGAAGAAAATGAAGGAGGATTAGTACAACTCTGAATCATCCAAATTACTCTAAATGACTTCTTCCAGAAGGCACAGCCGATGTGTGGCATGTTTAAGATGACATTTCAGTTGTAGAGGTAATTTGCATTCTATTTGACTCCGAATGGCACACTGATATTAGGGATTCCGCTTGCATTTTTTTTATTCACTCAGTTCAAAGATACACGCTAAGCAGACGAGCTTAATCAGTGTAAGCACGACTCCTGTCAATCTAAGACAAAAGACACGGAGCACCTCTAAGCTCCTGAGGCATTCTGCCCTGTCCACTCATGACACAGAGCAAATCTCCACTGCATCAATTCATCTTATTAAACAAAGATCTCAAACCGAACACATGTATCGGTAATATCACCGGTGAAATTAAAAGAAAGCACAGGAGGGGGGTAAAAAGGAAGCAGGAGAAAAAAGATTATGTTCAGGTTATTACATGCGGCTGCACATCACGAGGTGTGAGGCTGCTGTGATCCTGTTGCTAAGATACTTGGCTAATACCACGGAAACAAGCCCATATTGCTAATCTAGAGGAATCCATGCATGCCTCCACATATTTTGGCAGTGTGAGCTTGGACTCCATTACATGTCGTCAGTCCCTCACCTAGAGTCTATGGTGTCTCCCTTTTTATCTCCATAAGCCCCCCAAGATCTGAAAGAAATATAGAAATGTGACACACTTTTGCTGCTATGTTTGGTGGCCATAGGCAATTTAAAAAGGATTACACTTTGGGAGAAGGTTCTATGAAAGTAGAAAACATGTGCATCCAGCCATAAGAGTCCTTCAAAGAATGCAGATCTGGAGAAAAAAAAAAATCACCTGTTTTGATATGAAACACATTTTGTGTTCCTCTCCACAGAATGAGAGCACTTAGGATTTTCAATGCATTACCAATATGCTCTATGAAAATTAGCATATAATGTTGAGATGCTCAGATGTGTTCAGACTCATTGATGCACACTGAATTGTATGGCAACTTTACCTAAAGGTGATTCAGGCTAATCTGATTATGCACCAAGAGCTTGTAACACTCCAAAGAGAAAGGAAAAATTGAAGTCGCATCATATGACCCCTTTAAGTGAAATACGATTTCTGACCATCTACTGAAATAATTTAGGATAAATTAGGATATTTCAAGTAATTTTCATACAATCAATCAATCAAAAAAAAAATACTGTGACTGTTTGTTCTTTTATTAAATAACAAAAAAGTAGGGGTGAATTCAGGTTAATTGGGAAATTTTCTCAGTCATCTCAATTGCAAAAAGTGTCCCAATTTACCTGAATCCATATAATATAAAAAGCAAGAGTGTATTGCAATTCAATTTTTAAAATGGGCACAAAACTGTTTACAGCAGCTTCTTCAAGTGTCCTTCTTCAAGTGTGCCTGTTAATCTTATTCCCTAATATTTTGCTATTGTGTTTCAAAGCTTAGGCGTATAAAAAAAAGATTACAGCTTCACCTATCTTTTTGTTGGTAACATCTGGGCCATGAAGCCAAAATTTGAGAACATTAGAAGACAGTCTGAGAGCTAAAATTTTAACCAGTCTTTAACATATTTACGTGTAAAACTATTATGAGCTTTAAAAGCAACTCAAATCTAATTTAAAAGACAGCTGTGAACTTTTTTGCAAATTCAGTATATTTATACAATTATTTGACTGATTACTGTGTAGAGCATAATAAAAATATTGTGTTTTATAAATCTATTTCTATGACAATCTATGTTTTGCACAAATGAAGCTTCAACATAATTAGACAAATTCTGTGAAAATGTATCAAAAGATGTGAAGGTGACATCATAAAGGTTCAGCTCTAGCAATGAACTGGACCCTGAGGGTTTTGGTGTGAAAGTGAGAAGGGATTTTCTGGTTGTCACCTGTGTAATGTCTTAGCAGAAGTCCAGTGGTCTTACAGAGAGAGAGAGATGGAGAGTGGACGCACATGCAGTTCAGAGTTCTGTTCAGAATCATCCTGGCTCAAGGCATTATGTCCACTGAAGGTACAGGTGAGAAGGTATTGGACCGGTTACAGCCATTCTTCAGCAACCCTTCTGACCCAACACATGGAAAAATGTAATTCAAAGAGCTAAAAATAATTCATTAAACATCTGGGTTTTGCATTTCCTGTGTTCATCAGAATGATTTTACAACATTTATTCAGCTATTTTTTTTTTCATTTCAATTTTCTCTTTTCTGCCCTGTTGAGATAAACTTATATATATATATATATACACATTTAATTACAATAAGGGCAATGATTCGTAATGAAACAAAATCAGCACCTTCATTCTTTCTTATATACTACATGTGTGAATAGTGCGTTAAGCATCAATGTGTGTGTGTGTGTGTGCATTTCCTAGTAAATGTTACTGTGAACACTTTCTCCAGGCACATATTGTTATTGCTGCTAAAGAGTAAACAGAGCAGGTTATATCAATATGGAGCAGAGCGGTAGGGAAGACAAACCCTTCGCTTTTCCTCTCTACCGCTCCACTCGTTTCTCCCAGTGGCGGCAGAAAGAGCCTTGTTTACTGGCAAAGGGTCTGGCCATTGATTGTCATCCCCGTGGTAATGGCAATGCGTGCACCAGATCAATAACCATCTGCACCAGTCCTCAAGCAATAACATTCAATAGGAAAATCCATTTACTTTTACTTACCTTTCATTTCTTTCATTTTACCATAAGGGCAGCCAGCCTGGGCAGTGGGCTTAGCTAAGAGAGCATTTAGCATGGGACCCCAAACACCACTAGTACCTTAAGCCTGTTATTTTCCCCACTCAAAATTGGTGGCCAGTTGTGAAAAAGGCAGACTTTTCAAAAGAGAGAGAAAGGCAGGCAGCAAGGTATACACTGCAGTACATCTATGCATGTGCAAAACAGCTGTGCTATCTCAGGTAAGAATTATCTGCTTTGTGTGTGTGTGTGTACCTGTTTTACTGTTCTGGGGGGGACTTAAACCTGAATACACACAGACTCATGGGGACTCGTGTCACGGTGGGGACCTAAATTGAGGTCCCCACAGGTAAACAAGCTAATAAATCACACAGAATTAAGTTTTGTGAAAATCTAAAAATGCAGAAAGTTTCCTGTGAGGGGTAGGTTTAGGGGTAGGGTTGGTGTAGGGCAATAGAATATACGGTCTGTACAGTAGAAAAACCATTACGCCTATGGAGAGTCCCCACAAGGATAGCTGACCAGACATGTATATGTGTGTGTGTGTGTACCTGTTTTACTGTTCTGGGGGGGACTTAAACCTGAATACACACAGACTCATGGGGACTCGTGTCACGGTGGGGACCTAAATTGAGGTCCCCACAGGTAAACAAGCTAATAAATCACACAGAATTAAGTTTTGTGAAAATCTAAAAATGCAGAAAGTTTCCTGTGAGGGGTAGGTTTAGGGGTAGGGTTGGTGTAGGGCAATAGAATATACGGTCTGTACAGTAGAAAAACCATTACGCCTATGGAGAGTCCCCACAAGGATAGCTGACCAGACATGTGTGTGTGTGTAATATTTTATGTATATTGTATAATACATATTTTATAAAAAATATTTATGCAATATATGCAATTATTATTATTATTATTATTATTATTATTATTATATCATCATCATCATCACCATTAGGTAAGACTTACTTTTATGGAAAAATGTATTTGGACTATCAGTATTTATTATAAAAGGGGTTTTAAATCTTTTACTTATTGTTTATTTATATTACTAAAACAAATATATACACACAGATACATACAAACACATAAAATATGTATGTGCATGTATTATATGTTTATATTTTATATGTATGTATCATACATAAATATTATAATAAATATATAATTGTTAATAACAATAACAATAATATTTCAGACAAAATAACTGAACGGACAGACATTAAAAACAAATGTAAAATTATTTAAATTGCTCATTGTGTCTTCTGCCATCACTCCCCAGAAGTTGGCCTGTATATGTGTTTCTGCTTCATAACAATGAATCTGGCTGGCCTCCCAATAACCCTGCCCCCATAGTCTAAGTCCACCTCCCCATCGTCACACCAGCAGCCAAATATCCACGCAAAAAAGCAATAATACCAAGCCAGATCCACTGTAAGAGACAGTTAGAGCAATGATTCAAGCAGTCTACTTCTAAGAACAGACTACCGACCATGCACAAACACACACACCAAATTACTTGTTTAGTGTGCTTGTGAGTTGGCTCCCACTGTCATCGGGAATGGGGTGTGCCTTTTATGATTCATATTTATGAGGTATTTTTGCTAAAGCGTCACCATGCCTGAAAAGTGTCATCTACATCATCGTGTGGGAATTAATTCAGTGGAGCAAACTATAAACCACCCAGAGAAACAATTTTTAAAGCAACACATATTTAATTTTGAATAAAACAGCACATAAGCATCTTGATTTAAAGGAATAAAAGGGTAAATTTTATAAGGGATTTACTAAAATAAATGAGTAGCATTATTATAGGCCTGTGTTTGTGATGCACAAAAAGCCACTAGTCTTAAGTATTTATCGGATGCGCTTATGCGTCGCTATTAATATTCTCAGAATATGTGTAAAGACAAGGCTTATGTGAGAATGTTTCTCTGAGTGTTCAAACACATCCTCTGGATTACTGAGACTATACCATATACGGAGGCTTGTAAATGCTTTAGTAAAGAGTTGTCATGCACCTATTGTTATGGTTTGATAAATATGGCACACCATAGGTGCAATTAATCTCTCTGTGAAGGTCACAACCTTACACATGTAACATACGTGTGTGCTCAAAGAGAGAAATGCATGTGTATGCACATCACCCTCATAATTTTCCTATTGTTCCAGGTTGAGCTTCAAGCACGCTGGAATGCCAGGGCCGCCTGACAGAAGGCCACAGTACTCCCAGCAGTGACAGCAGTGACTCACTGAAGCATCCCTGCCATCCCGCATGGTAAAGCTCTAGGCCTGGCATCCTCAACTCCACAGTGAGGCATTAAAGCTGGGCCTGGGATTTCGAAGACTTCAGAAGCCACACACATGCAGATGTGTAAACGCCTGCCCATTGGCAAGATCATGTGTTGCTAGTACTGTTTCGACCGTACATAATAAAGTTGGTATACTAGGCTTAAAAACAAACAAACAATAAAAAAAGTGTATGTCCAATAATCACAATTAAAGTGATGTAACTTGAGAATAATTGCATCAATGAAAATTTTACTGTCGTGGCACAGCACTATTCTTCTTAATAAAATATTACACACTGTAACGTTCATTGTTTACAGTTCCCCTTGCAAAATAATACCATTAAACCTTTATTACTTAAAAATGTAATGTTTTTATATTATTATTGCAGTAGTTTGTTATTAAAAACAGCTTATTCATTTAATGTTTTTTGTTGTTGTTGTTCTGAAAGTCTTGTATATACACAACACAAATAAAGGCAGAGGCAGTACTGTATGAAACTTTTTGACTTATTTTACATTATTCTTATGCACTTTGTAAGAATACTTGCCATTTTCTGATGCATTTAAAATAAGAATATGTTCGGATATTTACTTCAGTTGCCATTTTTTCTCTTGCAAATATTACAAAATTGTTCATTCCTGCTTTGCAATTCTTTCATTTTTTTTTTTTCTTTTTCCCAAGCAATTAGAAATTATGAATTTACAGCTTTCAATTGCTATTACTTAAAGAATGCAGGAAGGGTTGCTTTAAGAAACATGCTGAAATAATTATCAGTAAGTACTGCCAAATTAGAAGGGAAACTAATGCAGTAAATCTTTACATTGTTCTGCAAATAAATGCCTTTTCATAAAGTGTGGAAATTAAAGACTTGAGAGCTATTACCTTATTTAATCATATTTAATAATACTAATAATAATAATAATAAGGTTGGATGATGATTAAAAGATGATTAAAAGAAAGAAAAAAGAAAAAGAAAGAAATCAAGTAAAATATTCTACCTGGCATTTTAAATAAGCTAATAATCTAATATCTTGTTTGTTTGTGTCTTATGTATGGTTGTTTCTGCCCCCTCAGGATTACAGTACAAGACAATGCACTGCCGTTTTTTAAATGAGACTTGAGAATTAAACTAGTGCTCTACAAAGTGAAGGTATACAAGCATAGAGAAAATATATGAATTATTCCTCCGTATTTGCAAAGGAATGTTGCAAAATCCCTGAGTTGTAGAACAGATGATCCAGGATTGCATTCACAGGGGAAGCTCTCTCTCTCTATCAAGTGCTGATGTTCAAATGCATCTGAAGTTTCTAGCAGAGATAATTTACAGCCAAATGACAGTAAAAGGAGTAACAGAGCACCAAGACTTCAGAAATAAAAAAATTAAAAATGTATTCTGTTAGACAATTCTGTTACTATTTATCTGATTTATTAAACACAATGTAATGATCACAGTGATCTTTTCATTAAAATCTCACAAACAATATATGTAGTCCAATTTGTATCCATCCAGTCTCACACAAACCCCCATATTCTTTCTCAGAATTACTTTCAATCCCAAAGAAGTCCTAATACAAATCATGTTGTCATTTCTTATAATTTGGCTGTGTGTCCCAGCATATTTCTCATGACATGTGACGTGTCCCAATGTGATCTGGTCTACAGTGGCGGCCTGCGTCTGTGCTCTTCCAGCATCAGTGGAAAACACACACGCTAGATCTGCCGCTCTCTCTAATTACCTCATACAGCATAGCAACTTCAAAAAAGTATGAGGTTGAACTTTCATATATATATTGATCTTAATTATTTCGGCCCCAGAGGGTTAAACAGTACTGTTTTAAAATCTTCTGTTGCTAGTTTTAGTGTGATTACGGAGTCAAATTCAAGTGATAATTCAGTTTTTTTAAGTGTTGCAGTTTTTTTAAGTGGATTTTAAAAAATGCTGGTATTTTATATATTTAGCATAACAAAATAATAATACTTATTTTGGAAAAGTAAGTATAAAGAAAACTTAAAAGTAAAAAAAAAAACTTACTTTTGCATCAGGCCTAAAAAAAAATTTAATCTAATTTTAACTTTCTCACCAGCACCATTAGCAAATAAAAATCTTAATTTGGGTCATCTTTAATATTAAACAACTATTCAAAAGAAACACTGTTGCTTCGTACTTCAAATTCCACTACAGGAATCATCTTTATTTTATTTTGTTTTTACTCCATGTATTCTTGCTCTTACAGTACATTTCTATTTTGCTGGTATTTTTAGAGAGTTCTGCTCTACTATGGTTATGATAATTTGATCGGTGAAGACATAGATATTTGAACTGGAAGAACAGGAAGATGCAAATCCCCCCGTAAATCCCTATGCCATACAAGCCTCAGCCGACGGTGCAGTTTAATATCTGCAGCCATGATTAAAAAGAGAAGGTGAAGCTCCATTGTAGTAATAAGAAGGATGAATGTGCAACAGAGGGGCTGAGAAACGAGGGGAGGGGGAGTTTTTTTTTATTTTTTATGACCTTTCATCTCCCCATGTCTATGAATTATAATTCAGAGTATATGAAATCTGACAAGGAACTTTTGTTGTCCCTCAAGGCTCCAAATAATTTAGATTATTGATTCAGGTACAAACATTTTATACAGGGTCACAAGTATTCTGCATTCCCACTGGATCGCAAAATACAGTGCAAATTCTTTATAAAAACCACATTAACAGAATAAATTTAGATTTGTAAAAACTATTAAGGAACATTGACTTTTATGCTCTGAATAATTGATTATTAATTATTTGATGTAATCATAACTTAATCACAATTTAATTGTAACTGTCAACATTATAGTGTTTGAAATTACAGAATTTATTGTAAATATACAACAGTGTACACTTTCAGTTCATTTTTCACTGTAATCCATTGGATAGAGGCTTTAACACATTTCTGCAGCTTGAACTGAACCCAGGTTTCTTCTCCTGACTGTACCCACATACTAAGAAGACAAGCTTTGGCCCTGGCTATGATCATACTAAGTAGGCCACAGTTCAAGGACAAAATATTATACAGTATATTATATTATACTGAGTGAATGTCTACCGTCTAATGTTGATGTGTCCTTAAGAGATAACTGGTCCTTTATGCTTATGCATATATAATATGATATAATAGTGATTGATACTATTTCAGTTTTGTAAATTTCAATTCAGTTAAATAAAGGTCAACTTATTATTTTGTCTATATTGCATAAGTCTCCTAATTTCAACAGAACAGAAAAAAATACAGACAAAATATTTTACTGTAGTTTCTTTCTGTTCATCAAACTTTAGAAATTGGCACTTCAAAAGTTAAATGCTCCTATGAATGTTTTAAAATGTCAAAAAAAACAAATGCAAAACAATTCAATCATTTTGAATATAAAAATGATAAGAACTTGACTGTGGATGACTGCTGTTCACAGTGCACTTCTTTTACTTTCAGATAGCGTCTAGATTCAGTCTTAACCACCATTCCATTCAATTCAATAGGACATTAAGACATGCATGAGTCTTTGGGTCGATAGTGTCAGCAGAACTATAGCAAACTCTCTAATGGAAACCAAATTGGGTGGCTGTTTTATAGCAGCAAGGCAGAGGCAGACGCACAGAGGTTGAGGGCAATAGACTGAGGTCATACAGGTCAGAGATCAGAGCATTCTCCTATCATAAGGACAGACATCAGATTTACAATTTGACAAGCAAGTAAGGGGGTACACATATTCACACGCACATATGCCAATGAAAATTCAAACAAATTTGCAAAAATGCTTTGTTTCATAGGCCTGTGTGCTAGAATAAGCATATAATAAGTTTAAAGTTTATGTAAACAAGGAAACATATCAATAATATGAAAGTTCTGCATTAGTTCATGTGCATGAAAGGAATTAGGGATTGTAATATGTCTAACAATATTAAGCGCATAATAGAATAGAATAGAATAGAATAGAATAGAGAAAAAAACATAATTTTAAAAATTGTGATTCTGCAGGAATATTAAGTGCAGTAAAATATGAGTAATCATCTGATATTACTTTGAGACAAATAAAGCAGTTTTGCAGTGTTTGAGCATTTGTGTTTGAATGTGTGTGTTTACCAGTTTGAAATGACTTTCTGTCACACTGCACACTTCTGCGTTGTCCCTCTGCCAGGCTGTTTTCTCCTCACACATTTATGTCAATAAAAATGCTGCACATCCGTTCTGGAGACTGCCAGCAAAAACACTGTAAGTAAATTAGGCACTTCAAGTGGCATGAATCACCAGTCTAGTCTCAATATCACTGCGGCGGAAAGAAAGAGGAGTCTTAATGATGTAAACCATGTGAAGGTCGTCCCTCCTCTGTCATCAGTAACAGTTAAATGTCACTCTACAATTCCCACTTCTAACAGACACATCCTTGGACTTTCCAGGTGTGGTCAAGCCTTTTTATTGTTTTATTTTTCATTATTATTTGTAATGCCACCCCCTTCAGCATTTAAAATCCTAAAATATATATTAACAGTTATTATTCATATAGTTTGGAAACTTTCAAAGTCTAGCCCTAGAGTTTGGTAAATATTTGTAAAAGGTTTAATGGTTAAAATATGACTCCTTACCGTGCATCATTTAAGAATTGGAGCTGCTGACATGAAACCTAAATCTCAGGACCGACGTTATGACTCCTGAGTACAATCTACTCCAATTCCACCCTTTGTTGGGCTTTAGTGTGCTTCAAAACCAAGTAAGCTACTTAAGAAAACACCCCTTACTGGATAAAGTGAGCACAGACAGTGTTTAATTACAGTGTTGGTTTCTAATGCAGCTTTTATTTTTTAGAGTTTTGTGTTCATAAACTAACAGTACTCTCTTTTCACTAAAAACAACAGTGTTGCAGTTTCCTGGAATGTTAAAAGATTACAGTGAATCACATTTATACACATCATTTGTGTTTCTAAGCATTGACTCTATGCTCAACACTACAGCTGTCATTGTTGCTGCCCCCTGGAGATAGTGACTAAGAAGTGCCTAAATTGGTAGTGACAGACATACAGTTACACAAAGAGAAATACAAACAAAGTGTGCATTTACATCTTTTAATCTTTGATATTTGAGTTTAAACATTTCCATAAACCATTATAAATTACTTTAAAGATTCAGTGAAATAGCTTAAGGATAAAAGTTTTCCGTCCTGTGGTGTTTTCTATTGAAACTAAAAAATTTGGACAAGGGCTTGTCCCTTTTTAAAATATTCAATAGGCTTTGCTATATTACAGCAATGAACTATGGTTTGCTAATTTCTAGTCAATATCAGAATTTCTAAAGGAAAAAAAAATTGATGCAGCCTAAATCATCAATATATTTGGCCTTTTTTCCCCATAACAGAAAGTCATATTTGCATTGCATCTTCAGTGTGGACATACAAATTAAGAGTTAAGAGTTATCTGAATATCTTCCACAATACACAAAATCGTTGAGAGAATTAAGAGATGCACATAAATGCTGATGTATTACTCTCTCCCTATCTGGCCATCTCTTTCAACTCCCATATAAGAGGTTCAGAGCAGATAGGAGGGCAGCTGAGCTCTGGCTGTCCAGAAATGGTTTCCTTCACAACAAAGTATAAAGAAGTCAAGGTGAAATTCCCTGAGAAGCTGTAACTTTTCAACATGCAGTTGTATAGTCAGATAGATTTACACGCTTCCGTGACTGACTAACAAGGTCAAGAGCAGGAGGCTAATAAAAATGAAAAAAAGAGAGAAGAAGAGAGAAACAGAACTCTTCTCTCACCTCCATTCGTGATCGCTCCACATTCACTACAAGCAAATATTAACAGATCGTGAGAAAAATGTGAGATCAGAAATATAACGAGTTATAATATAACGAGTTATAATGACTGTACGATCGCATGCAAGTGAAAGAAAAGTCTTTGGGCCAGAAAAGAAACAACAAAATACACGGTTGCATGCTAACTCAGAGGACACTCTAAATCCGGCTATTTTTTCTTTCGGCCCTCTCTCTTTCTATTTTCTCTCAAGCACTGACCCACGGCTTCCGATGTCACAGACACATTAAAGGCGAGTTTATTATCAGGCCGGAAAAAGACAACACACTCAGTGCCTGAATTATGACGACAGTTGGAAATCCGTTGTCTCAAGCATGAAGCCAAATGGACTGTATTTCATCTCTCTGTAAAAACATACATCATTGATGGCTGAAGGGCAGACTCTCAGTAGGTAAGCGTTCTGTAGTCGTGGCCCTCACTTAACCAGCACTGGGGGCCAGATCACTCTGATAAAGCAACTATTTAACCCTGACTTGAACTCCCACTGAAAATACAACCCTCATATGGCACTACCTCCGAGAGGTCGAGAATAAAACAGCAACGGGAAAGAAAATATCACGTGCGTCCGATGAGCTAGAGAAAGCAAACATTTGCTCAAATTCATAAGCTTGTTATTTGGGTTTACCTAAGATCTTATCACCTATCCTGATCCAAAACACTTACAGGTAGTAAATATTGTCTCGGGGAATTAAACATCTCATTTTTGTCACCCAATTTATATAAGCAAACTCAATGATTTTTTTTTTAGTCTCTAAAAATTAACAGCATTTTTTAAAATCAGTTGCAGTCTTAATGTTTCTGATCGTCTAAAATAGTAGACGTAATGTGGGTATATTTACACACGAAAAATATTTCTCACAACTAACCAACCAAAACAGATCTAAAACAAAAACCTAGACAGCTGTCAATCAGGCATTTGTCACTAGTAACTTTCCCAGGGTTGGGCTGTGCGCTGGCATCCCCACACTGTTTTCAAATAAACAGTTCCTATTACACTGCAAACAGCTCTCAGGGCCCTCCCCCTCCGAAAACAGAGTCATAATTCAAAACAAATGATTCCAGGCTTTGATGAGAGCACTTTTATGGGTCACAGAGAGTGAACCTCCCTACCGACATCTGTTTGATTTTATCTACTTGAACTTTATCCTCAGCCGGAGATTTATCGGCCTACACTGGACCGAGCCTGTTAAAGTCGCCGTAACAGACAGGGTGAGAGAAGGACCGGGGGCTGCGGGGGTGATCGTGAACGAATGAGCAAGTAAATGAGTGCAGAAGAGTGAGTGTGTGAATTAATTAGTTGCAATGAGTGAACGAGTGATTAGTGCGTGACTGAGGAAAAAGAAATGGCCAATAGGAATAGTAGGAATCTGTGAGAGTGGACCGGGCAGAAGATGACATAAAGATTTCAAAAGATGTCATAAGGTGTTCACAAGATTTTTTTTTATTTTTTTTTTTAATGTTTTTGAAAGAAGTGTCTTATGCTAACCAAGGCTGTATTTATTTTATTAATACAATAATATTGTGAAATGTTTTCCATTTTAATATATTTAAAAAATGTGATTTATTATTGCAAATCTGAATTTTTAGCAGACGGTACTCCAGTCTTCAGTGTCACATGATCCTTCAGAAATCATTCTAATATGCTGATTGGGTGGTCAAGAATTTATTACATTTATTAGTAGTGATACATTAAAGGGGTCCTAGTATGCTCTTTTACAAAGTTTTGATTTTGTTTTGGGGGTGTACTAGAACAGGCTCTCATACTAGGTTGTTCGAAAAACATTATTACAACACCTCTCTCCCCAGTCTGGCATGAACGGCTCGAATAGTTCCTGTATCAAATGAAGGCCCGCCTTCTGAAATACGAAATGTGCTGTGATTGGCAGCACTCGGTGCCTGGTCGGGGAATGTCATGCACCTTACCATAGCCGCCTGCGAGCTTCAGTGTAAATATTGTCAAAATCAAATCAATTTGAGCGCGATTTAAACCCGGATGATTGTAACCACTCTAAGTTCGTCTGCCTTGGGAAAGCTAGCGTGTCTCCGACATAGTGATAACACTCGTTGCCTTCTCTAGTGCAGCTCAACCAGGTCTCGTCCCATTCGTCGATATTTGTGATATCACAAATCCCGGAAAATATGCGTATAAAATAAAATAGTCGTTCGTTGTAGTTTTTGAAAAGTGATTTCTGTTAACTAAAATATCTCCCTTTGGAGTGGACTTTGAGCTTTGTAACTTTGAAGATCTTTTTTATGCTCAAACAGCAACATGACAGACTAACTAAAGTTGAAAAAGTGAAATAGCATAATAGGACCCCTTTAATACACCCCTTAGAACAACATTTATTTAAAATAGAAATCTTTTGTAACACTATTAATGTCTGGACTGTCACTTTTGATCAATTTAATGCATCCTTACTGAATAAAAGTACACTGTAAAAGCCATCCTGTTAAATTTACAGTAAAAAAAAGTACGTATGAAGTGTCAATCTTTCATCCTTAAATTTACACTTTAACTTTAACTACAGTGGTACATGCATAAATACTCCCTAAAAAGTATCTGTAAATTCTCTCTTCTGTTCCTCATGCTCTTAGCGTGTAGATCGTGTACCAGTTGTTTGGTTGCTGTAGCTGCGTGTGGTTCAGGCAGCAGGTCAAAGCCCTGGTCAGAACTCTGAGATTCCCAGACTCTAAAGGGCCTATAACTCATTCCCAAGCCTGCCTTAGACCCAGTCTCCTCCTGGCTCGTTCCAGCTCTGAAATATACTTTCAAAGGCCTGGCGCTGGAGACAGATACTGAGGTGTTTGAGATAAGGTTGGAGATGCATTAAGGGATTTTCCCTTTTAAAGTTGTCAAAGATTTTTTTTTCTCTCTCTGCAGCCCCTTTTCAGTCATACATTTTTCCCAGAGGCTTGTGAAAGGAAACTGAAAAAAATAGGTGAGCCAAAAAGAGAGAGAAGCAGCATATTAAGCACAGGGAGCTTAGGCTTGTGGTCACTTCACAGCTCATAAAGGATATGGAGGGAGAATGTGAAGAGGGCCCAAATGCTGAGAATTAAGGGACAAGGCAGAAGAAAAGCTCAGCTACATTTAAAAGCATCGGTGGAAGCTAGGTCAGAGAAAACCTCTCCTAAGGTAGATCGCTGAGACTCCAGCCAAATAGGGGAAGAAAACTAGTAATACAATCTGCAACAAAGCACACTTTTGTACAGAGTTATATTAAAGACTCTGGGGGGAAAGTCAGACGGAAAGCCGACTTTGCAGACATCGCAAAGAGAGTTGAATACTTCAAATGAACAGAAAAGATAGACACACTGTAAAAAAAATTCCATAAAATTTACGACCGTAAAATTAATGTCCAATACATGTAATGTCCAATACAGTTTTTCACCGTATATAGTAGGGGAATTTACCGTTAACCATTTAACAGGTTTTTACTGTAGCATTTTTACAGTCTTTTACCATTAAATTCACGGTCATTTTTTACAGTGCAGGCTTTATGTAGGAGTTAGTTCTGTAAATGACTTTACATTTTCGATTTTACATTTCTTTTGAAAAATTAAATGATTGTGCTTGTAGATTAACAATCAAACTTTTTTGGTCTTTCCTTAAAGGAGAGTTCAGCCAAAAAGTAAAATTACTCTTGTATTTTTTACATATTTTACATAATTTACATATATATATATGACTATACAATATCTGTCTTTCTTTAGATCTTTTTCTTTTTCTCTTTCTTGCTGGTTCCCTAAAATGCAGTAATGCTGTGCCATGATACTAATGCTTGGTCTCTCTGCTTTGGTTTCATTTCACTAAACACACACTATAAATACGATACTTAAATAGACATGAAACTATACTTCCACACTTTCACTTTAATAAGCCTCAGATTTCAACAAAATCTCTGCTTTTACAAAACGAATGTAGGCCTGGCATAAGTTTGTTGGAAATGATGGACTGACAATCTGTTAATATTAAGAAGTTACTTGAAATGGGAAATTGAATCAGAATCACAGTGAATTCCTATTGAAAGCAGCTATGAATTTGCTATGAATTTTGAAACAGTTTACTGATTTGTGAGTGCAGATTCAGGGTTTGGGTCCAGTGTGATGTGACAGTTAGCATCCCTGTTGAAAAAAACAGCATCTGCTGGTTAGGTATGTTTTGAAGCATGGCAACTGGTTTGAGCCTGTTTAAGCTGGTCCTTAGTTGGTCATGAGCTGGTTAAAGCTGGTTATGAGCTGGTTTAAGCTGGTCATGTGCTGGTCCTAAGCAACTAGATCCTACTCAGGACCAGCTCATGACCAACTAAGGACCATCTTAAACCACCTAAAACCAGCTGCCATGCTTCAAAACATACCTAACCAGCATATTTTATTTTATGTTTTTAACAGGGATCTGTCAATCTACTATCGAAAAACCGTCAAATTACATCTTACTCCACATAAACAGCCTCCTTGTCTTCTCCTTTGTCTTCTTCGCCCTTTCTGGAGTGGTTTAGGGGTGGTTGGAGGGGGTTTGTCCAGCTTGAGCAGAGATTAAAGTTAGACTGTGATTGGGAGCATAAGTTGACTCTGAGCATTAAGTGGGCTTAAAGTTGGGCTGGCTGTGGCAGGACCTGAACACATTCACTGTTATGTACTGTTGCATACCCCCTATTCATCTAAAGATTTTGAAAGCATGGAAGAGAAAGAGAGAGAGTGAGGTGTGTTGGAGGGGTTCTGCTGGCCCATTTGTTATTTTAAATGTGGCTGTGAGTGTCTGCATTGACGGACGAATTAATCCATTTATCCAAAATTAGTATAAAAGATCAGTTCTTGCCACTGAAGCATAGCAGAGCCGATCATGGGGCAAATAACAGCATGCTCTGGGTGACTGAGCATTTGAGTATGTTTTGAGTGCACAAGAATATCATTATATGCACTGAAGTGTGTATCCGAGTAAGTCAGTGTAGCGTGTGACAATGTAAAATGCAATAAAGCACATTTTTTAACTCCACTTTTCATGCAAATCTGATATAAAGAAGTATTTTCTCAATTCTGAATTTATCTAAATGTATGTATACTTTTGCTTTAGTAAATGGCTTATATTTAGCTTGAAATACATGAGACTTTCAGAGAAAACAAAGGCCCAAAAATGACTGGAATGTCTCCTGACACTGCAGTGTCATAAATGGCTGTAATCAAAACAATACTATGAACACAATACCTGTCATCACCTGTCATCATTTACTCACCATCACGTTTAGTCACTGATAAGTTTCCTTTTTTTAACCTTTGCGACCAGAGAGTCAGTGAGTTAAACTGAAGAACAAATGATTCTAGTGAATGATTCATTTAGACAAGTTTTGTGAATATGATCAACAGATTCAATGAATATATCAGACTTAAAACAGAATTTGTTCTTTTTCTCACATATACCATTCACATGGCTTCAGAAGACTTGGAATATAGCTCACATGTCATATGGATCACTTATATTATGTTTCTGCATTTCATTTTCTTGTGTTTTTCAGATTCAGTCCCCATTCATTACAATTGCATGGGAAAAAGTAACAAACAGTCTTTAAAATGTATTTTGTGTTACATTGAAAAAAAAGAAGTTATACAGTCTGGAACGATAAATAAATAGAGAGACAAAATATTTTTTTTCTTTACGACACCTGCTAAACTTTCACACACACATATGTTGATCGTTTGTTCACCAATAATAATTTGTTACAAACAGACAGGCGACTCATAATAGTGACACCTGCTAAACTTTCACACACATACATGTTGATCATTTGTTCACCAGTAATAATTTGTTACAAATGGTCAGGCAACTCATAATATTTTTTTTTTTTAGTCGTTTATCTTTCTCGCACACCTGTTGGTGTGTATATAGTTCAATCGTCGCTGGCCTGCTGCTCTGACAACAGCTATTGCTTCTCTTTCCTCTAACATTTTCAAACAGTCTCCTCGAGCGATTAACAGAGTGAATGTGAGTTCATTCTCCAGGCATAAACGCCCAGCATGTCTACATGGGACATTTCCTGTGCTAATGAAATCCAGAGCAGAGCAGTCAAAACTTAACTGACCTCTCAGCATGAGGAATCATCTCCAAAAACACCCTAAACATCACCAGTGAGTATCTAAAAACACCCCCATTTCGTTTTATGATGTTCAGCCTGTAGGTAACAATAAGCAATATAAAATGTGCAGTAAACGTAATGCTGCCAAACTGGCTGTGGCCAGTGAAACTGAAAGGTGGAAAAATATGAAGAAAAAAAATTGGACAGACTTCCACAATTTGTAAAAGAAGGAAAGAGAAAAGCCATAAAAATGTTGTAAATGCATGAGAAATGCATCAAAAGCGCATCAGCCAAATAAAAAGAAAATTACATAGACTAAAGCAAATGAAAAACAGAAAATACCACACGTCACTCATATACCCAAACATTGCTGCAAAACTAGTTAAAGGCTCTGTTAATGTTCTAAAAGCATTAGCAATGAAACCTTCAAAGTGTCTATCAATGCAGCGCATATAAAGAAGCTGAATTTTACAGTCCCTGGTGTTGGCAAATCGTTTCCGAAATACATATATGTAAGCATTTCTCTCTTTTATTATTCAAAGAGTTTTAAAGAGCTGGAGTAAATTACAGTGGCCTTGAAAAAGAAACCAAAAATCATCTCCTCCATCAGTTTGACTCTGCGTGTGCCAAAACTTGGCCTTTTAACTCCACAAGCCTCTCTCTTTCTCGAGCCCCCTTCTCTCCCGTCAGCGTACACAGCATGTGAACAACAGATCTGACATAAATGAAAGCTTTCTGTTTTCGGAGACTTAATACTGCACTGGGCCACAAAACCCAATCCCACACACATGCACATTCAAAAATACAAACTTTTGATATGCATTCAATATGATACATGTATTATCGCTCTAAGAGGGATCTCCTATTTCATTGCATATGTGACTACAACCCAATTTTGGCTACAAAACGCAAATGCTGAACAGATGAATGGAAGACATGGTAACAAACACACACACACACACGTACCCCC
Organism: Sinocyclocheilus rhinocerous; assembly: GCF_001515625.1. Classification (NCBI taxonomy): domain Eukaryota; kingdom Metazoa; phylum Chordata; class Actinopteri; order Cypriniformes; family Cyprinidae; genus Sinocyclocheilus; species Sinocyclocheilus rhinocerous. Next base: position 773,445 of record NW_015659401.1, on the reverse strand, counting down.
TCGCAACCACCCAGCATTTGGGCTAAGATTAGACAAATTAAATAGTATTATTCACGTCAGTGGTGCAGCTGTGCTTTAAAGTGGCTTTGTGTTAACTATCAAAACGGTTTGCTTTGAAAGCCACAGTCTTCCCCTTCATTGGTTAAATGAAAAAGCCCTCCTGCTCCCGTTGGGTGGGAAGATTTTTTTATTCGCTCATGCAATGGAAAAATCATGGCTGCCTTCGACTGGACCAAAGGCTCTGGAACGACTCAAACATCTCCAGATCAGATGTTTTGCTACTCTGGATGAGGTTTACAGGGTGGTATTGGTTTTTGATCAAAATTGACAAGATTTTTTTTATGGCGCATGTAAGCGATTTTGAACATGTATAGTGTATGGGAGTTTGTTCTGTTAAATGTGTGCATACTGTCTAAATCTCCCCGCTGTGGGGACAGATGAACATGTCAGTCTCTATGCGCTCTCCCTTTGAGCTGAGAATGGATGTTCAGCTAGACACGAGCCAGAGGGATGTGCATGTGTATGTGCAGTCAGACACCAGCCAGGGACAATGATGGATCTTCTACTTTCAGGCATATCATCACCTGCATGCATGTGTAACACACTGTGTCAATGTGTGTGAGTATAAGAGTGTGCGAGAAAGAAATGGAGAGAAACCAAGGAGAATGTAGATATAAAAGGTTCCGGAAGATAATATATCACTAGAGTCAACATGAAATCAAAATTGACCCTATCTATTTTCTTAATGCATGTTCCTGGCCTCATTGTGAACGATTTATCAGTGCATGTTATTCCAAAGAAAAACAAAAATGCCGCTCCTTATAACATTTCATTAAAATGTAACATGTTCTCCCTCTGAAACAACGTTCCTTTTCTGCTGACATCACTTTGGCTGCACGGGCTATTAGATAATGTTAACCAATAGTCAAATAGCTATTTAGTCATTTTAGTAATTTAGTTTGAGTAAACTCACAGTCAGTCTGGCTCCTTTCTGAGATGCAACACCCACTTTTCACAATCCAATCAGGTCCTGACCTAGATTTTTCTTGTGGAATATCTTCTTTAATTTTAAATAAATAAATAAAAAATATTCAATATTTTAATTTCTCATTTTATTATTTACTCAAATACAAAATAAATTGCAAACAGTCATTTCGAAATATGAGTAATCAATCTCTATCTATCTATCTATCTATCTATCTATCTATCTATCTATCGAGAGAGAGAAAGTTTATTTGTTATTAGACACAGACAGACAGACAGCAGGGTCAAATTGGCTAACAAACATTTCAAATGTTTGCTACTGAAGTGAGTTGACAAAAGCAGTTTTAGGTTAAATGAAATGGATTGATTGTTCACTCATTGAACGATGTGGAAACGCAAATCACAGGGCACTCATTGCTGACAGAGGATGTAGTTTTGCCGACCAGTGATTTGGACTGGACAATCCTGTTGGGAGAATCAGATTAGTATGTGGCTCAGCCAGTACCCTCACGCTCTTGGCAGCCTCGACGAGAATCCTTGTTTTGAACAAGGATGTGCTTATGTTTTGAAACTGAAGTTTATGCAAACGTCCCATTCAGCTGACCGACATGATCAAACGGAAGTAATAAGCATAAAATAATGTGTTGTGTGTTAAAGATTGTGGTCTGGGCAGAGCGTTTCCAACATTTGATTGAATCCGGCCTTCCTCACGCCTCGGAGAAACTTGAGCCGGCTCTCCTTCTGCCCAGCACCCGCCCAAAGCATAACAAAGATTTGAGTCGCAGTTTCACATTTACTGAGGGATTATTCACCCTGTCTGTGTGCTTGGATCCCAGAGCTAATCATTTTTTACTTTTACTGCCTCCATTAGAGAGAGGGGGTGATAGCAGCTAGGCTTGTATTTATTTCACAGGAAGCCAGAGTGATGGTGTGTTGTTCGAGGCCCATGGTAACGTGACAATTCAAAGTGAGTCAGAACTAAGAGTTACATAAAACAAGGTACCAAGAAAAACAAGTTGAGCAATGATGTTCCTGAATCATTTCATTCAGATACGATGCAGCTGAATTAAATTCAATTCCAATGTTGATTTTTATAGTTTTGTCTCTTGAGGCATTGTAACTGAGGGATATTATTAATGATCATACAGGCCAATATGTGAAGTGGCGAGAATGATGACAATGCAGATCACAATTCCAGAGTAGAAAAACACCCACAACGTTAAGCGAATAGGACTATAGCCAAAGACAAGACTTTGTGGCGCTCGGCTTCCTGCAACACAAGGAATCATTCTTCAGTTAGTGGCTGTTTGAAAAGTCCCTCCCAAATGAGCCATTAATGATTGATGACTTTCTTTGTCACTATAACACATACACAGTGTTCATTCAGCGGTTTAATGTATGTATTAAGAGCAGGGGAAAGAGCGAGGGTGTGTGCGAGTGTGAATACATGTGTGCAGGGCCATTACTAAATGCATTTTTACACTGCTGAATGTATGGGTGGGGCCCAACCGTTCCCCACCAACAATTCAGCATGCATGCCTAACGATGACTCCCAGAATATAAATATTAAATGTTTATGAATTGTGCGGTGTCCATTTGTAAGAGTAATTATGTTAATTTTCTGCATTACTGAAACATGTATTGACAAGAAAGGGGGGGAAAAAACTGCAAAAAGTGCACTAATACTTCATATTGATAGTCAGACTGCATGTGCACCTCTATAAATACACACACACACACACACACACACACGCACGTACACACATTCAAACGTTTGCGGTCAGTAAGATTTTTTTAAATGATTTTGAAAGAGGTCTCTTATGCTCACAAAAGCTGCATTCATTTGATCAAAAATACAGTAAAAGCAGCAATATTGTGAAATATTGTGCTGCTTAATATTTTTTGTGGAAATATTTTTCTATTCTTAATGAATAGAAAGTTCAAAATAACACCATTTATTTTAAGTAAAAATCTCTTGTATCATTAGAAATGCCTTCACTGTCGCTTTTGATCAATTGAATGCATTCTAGCTTGTATTCATTTCTTAAAAAAAAAAAAACAATAAAAATAAAAAAAATCTTACTGATCCCAAACTTCTGAAAGATAGTTCAAGCAAATATTGACATTTTACAAAATGAAAACTGTTGTCTGTAATCTTATTGTGGTGCATTTTGATACAGCACATGGCTTCATGCTTGTAAAAGTCTGCTAAAAGGGGCTATTTGAAAAATGATATCAGCAATTGGTTTTGTATCCTCTGGATCACAGTGTAAAAATACTTGATATCGGTATCAGCTTCAAATTTTGTAATCGGTGCACCCCTAATAGCTACAAAAATTGTGACCACAGAACAACAATACACAGCGAACTGCGAGAAATATGAACCGTTCCGCCCCTAGAGTGTTCATATGTGAAAGCGGTAATATCTTCTGAATCTCTTTCTGATAATTTCAGAAAGAGATTCAAAAAGTGAGTCAGAATGTTTGTAAGTGTGTGCGTTTCAGATGGAGTGGAATCATCTCCCTCCACAGGCTGTGATTTATGCAAGGCACATTTGAATGTGTGAGTGGAGTCAGCATTTTGAAGATGGTGAAAAAAGTAGGGGGAAAAAAGAGGGGTGACGCTAGAACCGCACTGTTTAACATTCACATGTTTTACATTTCCAGCCTCTGCGAGGATGACATTTCATTTCTTACTACAAGTCATCTCGCCCTGCCTAATTCAATTTACTCCACAGCCTGTCCCCCATTACCATCCTCCTTCTGAGAAGCCTCTTCAATCTCCAGAAGAAGAAAAAATGTAACACATTATGCTGTTTTCACCGACCTGAATAGAGAGCTTTGATGCAATGGGTTGCAAATGAGTGTGTAAATAAAAATCGACTTTGTCAAATTTTCCTCTCATTTGCCGCTAATTTTATCTTGTAGTTTCCAGGCCAAAGGCCCAAAACAAAGCAAGCTCAAAGGCAGCTAACGCTAGCAGGTTAAGGGCCACACATCTTTCTCTAGTTAGTTGGATTGCTGAACAGGGTGGGTGATTAATGGAGGTTTTTGGGGGATTCTTCTACGGGGTACATTCTCTCGAAAACAGCCCCACATACCCTGCTGTTCATTTGTCTGTCTGTCTGTCTGTTGATGTTACTTTGTCTCACTTGGTGTCTGTATGGACAAATCCAAACAACTTACATTCAAAAACCTTTCTTTGAGCATCCAAACTGTCTTATAAACTTGTCCAGTTATATTTTTACAAAGCCATCTTTCCAGTGATAGTCCATGTCAAGCTGTCTTTGTAAAGCCATCCTACCAATACCATTTAATTTGTTCCATCCCTCACACAGATTCACTTCTGAAGGTTAGAGCTAATCTAAAACATGGTACAACCATTACCTACATTCAGTAAAACATCAGTGTTGGCCAGACAGACAAGAATCACAGGCTCAACATTCACATGGAGTTAGAGATGGTAAATAGTGTGTTTCACTGCATTATGTTGTATAAAAAAAGTTGTATAAAATTAAATGTTAATTTAAAAAATGATTTTTTTAACTGTATATATATTTATCATACTTTGTCTTACACTAAGTCACTTTGGATAAAAGCATCTGATGAATAAATAAATCAATACATGCATATACATACAAAATTTGGGGTCGGTAAGACTTTTTTAAAGTTTCTGAAAGAAGTCTCTTATGCTCACCAAGGCTGTATTTATTTGATCAGTAGAAATACAGTACAAACAGTATTGTTGTGAAATATTATTACAATTTAAAAATATATATAAATGTTTTCTTTTTTAATGTATTTTAATATGTAATTCATTCCTGCGATGACAAAGCTGAATTTTCAGCAGTCATTACTCCAGTCTTCAGTGTCAGAAATCATCCTAATATGCTGATTTGGTTCTCAATAAACATTTCTTCACTTTTTACTGTCACTTTTCATCAATCCTAGCTAAACAGAAGTATTAAGTTAATTGGTGGGAAAATCTTACTGACCTCAAACTTCTGAATGGTATAGTGCATAAAAAATATTATGTCATAATTCTCAAATACAAAAAAAGTGAGATTTATGCCATCAATCTCAAATACAAAAATAGTGTAAAACATTACAAAATAAAACAATACACCATTAATTTTGACATAGTATTTACAATATTATGACAAAACAAAAAGGACAGTAATCATTTGTATAAAAGTATGTTACAAAATTGGGATTTTGGGCAGACTATTTTACAAAAAGATCCTACAATTCAGGAGCACTTGATTGGTTCCAGTAATAAGAAGTCACCCGCAAAGAACCTCAATGGCCGTGCAATTTATCCTGTTCTTCCATTATTTCAGTTACTTCATTATTAAATTTTTTTAAGTAGACGAGCAGGAAATTTGTAGCAGAAAATTTCTCTGTTCTTTGAAAAGGTTTAGTTTCCCCAAAATACCGTAATGTGCTTTATAAACTTGATTTCAGATCCCATTTCTAAACATTACATGGGCATTAGCGTTGACTTTACTACTGACCATATCCATCTTATCAAGTTGCAAGTTTGGAATCTTTGCATGGAAAAAACAGTATAGTATTCGGTCGCCGTGATTTTGCCAAGTAAGACATGTTCCTGGATCAACATCTTTTGATGATCCTGGATCAACTTTATTGTCCAGAAATATAGACTTAGCCCAATCCCTACCCCTAAACCTAACCCTACCCATAATGTATTCCTAAAATCAGTGGGCAATGATATTAACAAGGGTGTAGAAGCACCTAACCCTGATTGTAAGCCTAAAACAGATATTTCCTGAAAAGTTATATCTCAATTCTGATTGGTTGATTGGAATGTTGTTCCAGGATCAACAAGGATGTTGATCCAGGAACATGTTGTACTTGGTGAAATCACGCTCACCATAGTATTCGCACCCTCTGTTTAGACTATAGAGCTGACAAAATGCTAACTTATCCTGACTTGACACAAGCGCTTTGGGTCTCCGGCATAGGAGGTCGTGAAAAAGTGCTAGTGCAAGTGTGCAGGTTAGCAGTAGGTTATATAATAGGCAGGAAAGGGGTACAACAATGTAGGCAATGCACAGACTCAGTTGTCAACTTTCTGCGTGTACTTCTAGCACATCACTTTTGGTAGTACCTAGGATAGCAAAGTCCACTAAAGGTGGTAGAGCTTTTTCGCATTTGGCTCCCAAACTCTGGAATAGCCTTCCTGATAACTTTCGGGGTTCAGACACACTCTCTTTGTTTAAATCTAGATTAAAGACTCATCTCTTTGGCCAGGCATTCAAATAATGCATCTCATAATCTTGGATTGCAGTTATATCTGATCAAATTAACATCCCGTGGTAACTAATTACACAAGCTTTAGTCTGGATCCAGAACACCTGAGAAGAGATGATGCCAACCCCTCAGAGGACCTCAGATGATGCCAACCCTGAAACAACTTACAGAACTACCACATTTTGCTATAAGTTTGATTGCATCATATAATAATTGCTGTTAATAGTGTTCATCATCTGTTTGATTACGTCTTTAATTGATTTTTCCGTACATTTCTGCCATATGTACATAAACTGACAGTCACCACTGATAAGCTACTACTAAATATTGTAGAAACTTAATTTGCTGTAAAGTTGCTTTGCAATGATTTGTATTGTAAAAAGCGCTATACAAATAAACTTGAATTGAAAAATTTAATTGAATCTTTAGCATTCTCTGCTTCAGTTTAGTCTGTGACAAATTAGCATATTCTGCTACCATCAGATGCTGCTTAAAACAATCACGGTTTGTCCCAGGAAAGGTACAGGATTACTTTTTCATTTTGTTTCCTTTTTTACACTTAAAAAAATTTACTATATTTGCTTTGTTTTTAATACTCCGCTCAAGCAGAGACAGGGTTGATGTTTTGCTTTTGACGTCAAAAAAAGGGAAAATAGCTGCAATTACCATGAATATCAGATTCAAAGTGTGTGGTGATCTCTAATGTGTGTTTGTGAATGGGATTAGCAACATTGCTTCACAACTACAGAAACAACTGGTCTAAATCTGCACACTCTTTGAATACGAGAGGTACTAATGAAACATTTTACAAAACAGAGAGCTAGTAAAACCAAGAGAGAAAAAGTTTTAAAGGCCTCAAGAAGGAAAGCTGAGAAACCAAACCCTAGCATATGCTCTGCCAAAAACTGGTTAGCAAGCCTGTTAGCTTTTCCTAGGTTGTAACTTTTTCTATGCTACTGCCATGTGTTCTTCAGGAAGCACACTTTTACTGCCAACACATTTCTGAGCTGCCTCGGTAAGTCTACAACACAAAACGGTGCACTAAATGTCACTTTCCAAAGCTAATGCCGAAAAAAGATCCACATTTATGAGTAGATTTTTTTTCTGAAATGCATTCTAATATTTTAATTCCAAAAACATGTCGATCGCGAGCTATTTATGCACGTCATGTGCATCGGCGGTTTGTCGGCAACAACTTGAACGTGCTTGGTGGCGAACATTTGTTTGTGTTTTTTTGCGCATACGTGCTCCCAATTTCAAAGGGAAGCATGCGTGAAACACTGTGTGGCTCAGAGTCCCGCTCTAATGAGAAACACATTTAAGCATTCAGCGCTGAAATGTCAAACCCAGAGCTGTGCCAGCACAATAAGGAGAATGAGAGAATAGATTAGTGTTTGAACCCTGCCTGTTGTCAATTGATGGAAAATAAATCACAAGGCTTTAATCATTGAGATTGTACATCTCAAATCTTCCACATCCCAAAGTGGGATGCACATGAATGATGCTCAGAGGGAAATTTGCATGCATACACACAAACTTTGTAAGAGAAACATGCGCAAGCACATGAGTTTGTTTGCACACGATCACTAAGAAGAAGTGGAGAAGACTATAACTATATATGTTTCAAGACTTATTTCATGACCTCTTAGTTTGATTATTTTTGCTGCAAGGCCATTTGGTATAACAGCTTTCAACACACCTCAGAGACTAATTACTTAAGAGATGACAAGCAATGTCATTGGAAAGACCACCAGGACTCTACTTTCATTTTGAGTGGACGAAAAAAAAAACTGTATGAAAAAGTAATCAAGGACATTTCCCAAACTTAAATTCAATTCAGAAAAATATTAATAAAAGAGTGTGACATTTCTCATTGAAATGTACAACACTGAAAAAAAGCAATGTTTTTTTTTTTTTTTCTATTTTAACAATGGAAGCACTTCAGTGTAGAGGGTTTTAAAATTAAATTAGTATCCTCTTGAAGTCGCATTTACCTCGGCTGACATTTAACAACATCCTGTGACCTGATGGTTAACAAGCTTTTCATTAAGGACTGCTGTGCTCTGCTCTTGCATATTAAAGACATCTTATTGCCATTAACAGAACGACAGAGTAACTCACTGAATTTCACAAAAAGCTAAAAAGCATCCTGAATTTCTAGTAATTATTCATATATAGTAACTATTCAATATCCATAATTGTCCTACCCAAATAAATTATAATGAATAAATAATAATAAAACAGAATAAAACAGTCATATTATATGATATTATATTACAATTTTATTTTATAATTAGGGTATAACATCTGAAAAATTAAATGTAAAATTTAAACAATGTTACAATACTAAAAAATAATTAAAGCATAAAATTGTATTAAAAATAAAGGTAAATAATGACATTTAGTTGAACATGAATTATGAGGAGCTTTATACAGTACAAAACAAAGCTTGACTCCTTACATATTTTTTTTTTCTTTATACATTTATCAGGATACGCATATCACTGATCGTTGATCACTGAAATGTGCTTGGAACATGAGAGTTCAGTTTTTGGGGGACGAAAGGGATAAAATGATTAGTCTGTAAGACTATGAAAGACAGGTGTCAAAGGGAAAAAGGGGAATGAGCCATAGCCTTGTGGACAGCTCTCCGAAAAATGTGTCCCAACTCGAGGTCCTCTCTCATTGCTTCCTGTCGGACTGTTCTACTGAATAAAGGCAAAAAGGCTAAAAATATGACTAAGGTCTAACACACATTCACGGACATCTAAAGTAGAGAAGCATTGGAAAATAAGGCTTCTGTCTCATTGAACACACATACCCTTCCTAAAAAGTCTGCCTGCCTTAATTTCACTCAAGGGGAGATTTGGGAGAAGATCAGTGACACTAAACCCAGGACTTACCCTCCACACAGACACACACACAGTCTGCAAATGAAATGCAGAGGCCCGAGTGAAAACATGCGTCCCAACACACAAACAAACGCTATTTAAATCATCCGAGACCCGTACAGTGTTATAACGGTGACAGGCCGAGCGTGTTGATTTCCCCAAGAGGAAATGTCAAATGATTGACACACTGACCCACCTATTACCCATCACAGCAGGGTCTCTGCAGACTGAGCCGCCCCGTCAATCACTACCACCCATTTGCGCAGGCGGTTTTATGAAAAGAAAAGAAACAAAAAAGGAAAGGGGGAGAGGGAAAAGTTCTGAAACTAAACCCAATGCCCACCTGTCCGTCGGCTGCGGGGGGTTGGACAGAGCTGAAATAAAGTCCTTATGAGAGCACTGTGATCATAACCTTCACAATCCACAACCCTTACAGCTGTCTCTCACTGGCCCCGAGACCCCGACTTCACACACACCCGCGCATGTGGACACATACATAAATGCTCGCAGACAAACAACCACAAACCAATACTTACACACAGGCATATGTGTGTCTATACACTCTACACATCCTTATGGGAATAAGTTCTAGCACATACTTGACCAAGTATTCAAATTTACAGCTGAGATATGATGGAAATTAATAGTCCAATGAGCACGAGAAAAGGTCTTTTATTTTTAAGCACCAGAACAAGACTGTAACAAGCACTGTGCTCTTTAGTGTCCCCACTGCACACACAAACACAGTACCTTAAAATAGCTAAAGCACATCCACTTATCCTGCGAAGTGGATTTGAACCCCTAAATAAAAACGACTCATCCGTATCTCACCCTCTGCTCTCTCCAACAGGGGGAAAACAGGCGCTAAGCCCCAATCAGGCTCAAAAAGGCTGCGAGTCTGTGAGCCAAGGCTCTGAATAGCAGAGAGGGTAAAATGCGCCTCCTGAGAACGCGCCCCGCTTCAGGCTACTTCAAAGTTGGCCTTCGTGCAGAAAAAATGATTAGCACTTTCGTGTGATAATATAATTGGCAAAGTGGATGCGAAACGATGCACCTCTAACATTTTGCGTGTCAGTCAAAGCAAAGGGAAATTTTTACTATATGGAAACTTTGTGAAATGTTATGGAGGGATGGATTGGCTTTCACTGCGAAAGACAGATGTCCTGCTCGTCACAGATGACAGAATGTGCTTCGATGGGATACTGATACTGATATGAATTATCTCACATACTAATTCAGTCATTCAGAAAGCATTTACGACAGCGGATACAGTGGGGTTCAAAGGTCTGTCTGTGATGTTTTTATTTGGGTGTGTTTATATTATTGTTTAATAGTATATCAAATCTAATCATGTATAAAAAAGTTGGCAAATATTAAATATATAAATTAAACAAATTAATGTTATAATATGTTTTACATTATGTTAAATATTATTTTTATTGATATAATATGTGTGTGTGTGTGTGTGTGTGTGTGTGTGTGTATATATATATATATATATATATATATATATACACTATATATATATATACACATTTAAATATAAAATACAAACGAAATTATTAAATTAATCAAATATAAAAAGACAAATATATTACAAATGATATTACCGGCCATTTGAATTTATGTCTGGAATTTTATTTTATTTTTCATCTTAAAAATGTAAAGTTTTATATTTTTTCCATTCTTTGTTTGCCAGATTTTCATTGTAGTCTCAGAAATTCCAACTGCACTGTTGTTTATTTTTACATTTATTTTACTTTTACTTTTTCTGTAAACATGCTTAAAAATTGCAGCTTCCCGTAACTGTAGAGATTAGTTCATTAAAATCCCTTTTTATTCCTCCATGTTGTGTTTTTTAGGATATCAGTTTTCTTTTTCTGTATACCGCTGCGTTTATGAGACATTCAGAGAATGATCCATCTTCAGGTCAGGTTATTTTTTGCCATCTTCCAGAGTGGAAATTCTCAGGGGCAGGGTTTGATTTTCCGTCCAGTTTGGAGGGGATTACCTGAGCTTTGGACGCTCACTCAGCCTTCCATGGGCTGACTGTGCTGAGATGTCTTGTGGCCAGGGCGTAAAGTATCCGTCATTTAGCAGCTAAACGTCCCCTCGCTTTCCACAGCACCTCCTCCTTTAACTTTCTCGCTTCTTGGCCCCTACTTCTCATCTGACATCCCAACGTGTTAATAAGGGAGATTTCAGAATAATTCAAGCCATTTGTTGGCTTCCATAATGGCCATTACATTGCTTTCTGCTGCCTGCTGCCTCATTACTGTGAAAAGAAAAAGAATGTTTCACATTCCACACAAAATGCTGGCAAACATCTGACAGAGTTGTATCTCTGCACTGGTGACTTTATTATTTTTCACCATGAAATGGATGGCGGAGATGTGGAGGCTGTCTGCCTTTTTTCTCTCTCTCTGTAATAACTCATCTCTGTCTTTGCTTTCCAGTGCTGTCTCACAGAAGCAGCTCGAAGCTCCAAAACAGACCTAAAAATATGGCTTATGCTGAGTTTAGGCCTGGCCTTTAGATGGAATGAAACAAATGAGCCGGACTTTCAAGTTACCAATTTAACAATAATTGGTAATGATGTAATGATTTTAAATGAATCCTTGTAAATTATTTTAAATTAATCCTTTAAAAGTCCAGAAATGAGACTGTAAATAACTTTGACAGAGTTCTGAATCTGTACTGGACGACCACGTTTCCTGAAGATGTCACGGAATCTCAGGAAATATTTAGTTCTATGTAGTAATTCTATATTGAGCACATCTAATACTTAATTTATAGTGGGGCACAGGCTATTTGTAGTGTAGATAATATTTTATCACTCTGTGGTTTAAAAAAAAAACTAAATAGACCCAAAAGCCAACGGTATGTGGGTGCCTCTTGCCTCGCTCGCTCCACCTCTATTTATTGCTAGTGCAAAGGGCACGTTTGACGTCTCATGTTGCCTCCCAGACAGAGTAGAGACCTCATAAAAAAGAAAAGAGAGCCGTCTCACCCACCTTGTTGCTGAGGCGTGATGCCATAGTATGGCTGTGGCGTGGGGTCTTTGAAACCCACCTGCAATAGAGACGCTAGAGCAGGAATATGGAAACTCCATCTGCCACATCTTGACCAGGCCCAGAACATGAGGATGAGTGGAAGTCCCCTCATAAAGGGCCGAGCTTCCTGCTTTGATTTCCACTTATTTACAAACTCAAGTGCTCATATAAAGCTTCATTAAACACAAACAAGTTTACATCAAAGGCTCTCTGAAGATTTTTTACATTTGTGTACAACTGTTCATAGGATCACATAAGAGCTTTATGTATGTATGTATTTATTTATTGGTTTATTTATGTTCTGTTTCGAGAATACCACGGGATGAAATTGATCCATCTGGGAGTGTAACTGATAGCTTACATGTAATAATTTTCAGTAGTACTTTAAAATTAGCGTTTAAACTGTAAATTAAAAAAGAAAAAAAGGACAGCATGATCCAATGCAATTCTGTTATCTTCAGTACAATATAAATTTATGTGCATGTGTATGTATGTGCACGCACACATTAATAAAATATTTATTAATAAAAAAGTATTATTATTAAATGTTTACAATGTTTAATGTGTACTGTTAATATTATAATTATTATTATTATCATTGTTTATATTCAAAATAGTGTCTATGTAGACAATACATACATTTAATACATTTAAAATTTGTTATATAAAAATATAAAACTATGTCTATGTCTTTGTACACACATATTTATGTGTGTAAAAAACACACTTACTTTTTATATTAATAATGTTTATATAACTTTAATTGAGTAACACTAAAACATCTTACAGTGTTACAAAGCACATGAATATTTTTGTCCTGTTCACTCTTCCCATTTGTTGAAAAGTCTCTTTGACATTGATTAGTTTTTATGGGACACTGTGACACTGAAACCCTAAACGGGTCGTCGGCAGACCCCTGTAGTGATGTGAGTCATCCCTCTATCACTGGTGGATGGAGGGAATGGGAACACATTACAGGCGAGCTTGGGCCGCACTTGACTCTCTGTATGTTTGGTGATGTGACTGTCCGCTGTTGGAACAATAGCAGGATTACAACAGAGGACTATTAAAAGACCAAAGCATCCATACCAAACAATGTAGAGGTTGACTCAATCACACTGGAACGACCATGATCTCCACCATCTGCCAAGAATGCCTCTAGGGCTCCCTTCTCACTAAATGAACAGAAAAGTGTTGGCAAAAGTATTTAAGCAAGATCAAGGTCCAGATTCGAAATTTGTGTGTGTGTATCTGTATTTGCAGACTACTGATTTAATTTTCTGGTTGATTTCTTGATTGTCTTTGATGTTTCCCTTTTTTTAACGTTTGCGTCTTTAAGTGTGCATGTGCGAGCTGGAGTCGAGGCGGAAACCTGAGATGCACATAAATTAATCGCAAAGAAACTTTGGCAAATATTCAAACGAAAAGCTGCCTTATTTATTACGACAGTGAGATTGACCCATTAGGAGAGTCATAACTTCAGCCTGTCATGGCACTGGCATGTTTTTAATGGAGCAGGGACTACCTCTCTCCAAAGGGCCTTTCGCACAGCGGGAACCTTTTCATAGTACCAGAACTAATTGTGGAACTACCCATTTTTTGGCGTTTTCGCACCGCCGGAACTGGGTGCGATTTTAGTACCGGACTGCCTTTTTCGAGAACCAAATT
>NW_015659401.1:751435-759166 GCF_001515625.1 Sinocyclocheilus rhinocerous | reverse complement strand
CGATCACAGCGTCCTCCATCCTCCTGTTGTTAATGTTGTTCTTCTTTGTTTCTGTTGTTGAACGCCGCGCACATATGACGTCGCTGTCGACCGGCTTACGTCACTTCTTAGTACACACTCTCGGTGCGAATGCAACCCTTTAAATGGTACTGGGAAATAGTTCGCGCAAAATTCGTCCCAGTACTTTAGTACTGTACATTTAGTTCTGGAACTAAAGCGGTGCGAAAGGCCCTCAAGTGTCATGACAAGTATTGATGGCTGAATGAAACCTCGTCCAGACAACAAGCAAATAGGAGCCACTTGTGCTGCATTGTTTCAAAGTTATCCATGCCACTTATTTTTAGCAGCCTATACGAACTATTCCATGGGTCCTCAAATGGTCATTCTTGCAAGCTGACACATTTTCATTGGGACACAGTGGGATACCAAACCATTTGTTTCCACTTATCTCTATAGTTTTGCTTCCTCTGTCCTTTCCCTTTTTCCCCTTCTCTGCCTTTTATCAAATGAACTGAGGTCCTAAAATAAATAAATAAATAAATAAAACCTCTGATATTGCCTCATCTCATAAAAATGTGCTAAAAGATATTATGAAAATCAAATTCAGAAATACCCTGGGTCCTGCAGGTCTATGATTTTGAAAATGAATGTAATAGATAAGATAATATCTTAAAATTTCAGCTGTTCAGCATGAGGCAGGGGTTCATTCAGGGGTTTAGAGTTTGAGTTCAGGGTTCATTTCACACAAATTCAGACATGACAGCTGAACTGCACCTAATATGTTAAACGACATAAATTTGAAAAAAAAAAAAACATTTTAAATAATAACTACTGCGTAATGCTATTGATGTTTTGACTATATAAACTCAAGCTTCCACGCACAAAATATTAAACTGCTTGCCATAATTTGTGACAGTAGTTGATGGAGTGCGGCATTCAATGAATCATAAAAGATGGAATATTACTTCAAATCCATCCATTGATTCTGCTTATAGAAACAAGGTGTTGTGTGGGTGTTGAGTCTGGCTCTGAAAAACTACACAGCGTTAGGAGGTATCACTTACAGTGGCTCAAAAAGAAACATCTGGACAGGCACGACTCCAAAGAACACAAACCCTGCTGAGACTGGAGGAATATTGGAGACCTGGCAACCCACACAATTAAACTCCACCTCTTATTACATGTACATAAACACACAAAATATATAGCTTTCTGTAGTGTTGATTTTGTTTTCTTCAGAATTCGCTAGGATTACTACAGTAGGTGTGTGTTTTAGGTTAATAACTAATAAACCTGAGATTATTTGAGATCGTATACAATACATCTGTTTTGCGTTTGATTCTGGAGATATGTCAAAAGGGTGCAGCTAATACAAAACCCACGTTCATGAGGCTAATATATTTTAGCTTCCAAAGCACAAAGAAAGAAAAACCTTGAGAAATGGAAATTATATGGGACTGGCAGATATTTACATAATTGTATTGATTAACAATCATGTATTTTCTATCATTTAAAAGTGATTGTTGATGATGAATACAGTAAATGTTTAGCCACCGGATTGCTAACAACCCTTTATTGAGAGGCAGAATTACTAGTTCTCATAAACACTCTCTTATTCTGGCTGTTAGCCCTCTGCTCTTGTTCTGCACACCACCTTCCTCAGAAAGAATCTTCCTCTCCAACACTCATAAAACTTACTTGGGTCAGATCGTGTGACCACAAAGCAACATCATTACGAATGTCGAGCCAAATTGTCATTTGCATTAAGACAGACAAAGAGTGTGTGGTGACTGTGTAGATATGAGGGTTTAGGAAGGGAGTGTTAGACCAGAAACAGCATTTGCACAACAAGCTGTAGTTCCTAGAAAGCCAAGTGTTAATGCACGGGGTCAGTGTCGCTATGTTTGACACTGATGAGGACAAAGGGAAAGCTTATGTAATGCAAACTGCACACATAGGGTTTTTCCCCTCAGCCTGACCTGATTCCGCTCAAAATAGACCAAGTAGGAGAGATCTACAAAAGAACAGCTAAGACCAGCAGAGAGAGGAAACATTGAGGAGGAGGAAAACAGCAGGATTCTTGGAACAGTTTCTACAACTCTGACACGTCAGGTTGTTGATTGACCGCAGAAATCCGGCCGTGAACCGCCACTGCCTATTATTGTTGTATGGATTTTCTTTTCTTTTTTAAGACTTTCGACTGCAATCGTTTACTGCAACATCAGCATTTTCCCCAAAATGACATCTGAGGGCAGTCCTTACACATACCGAACTTCCAAAGCTGCACTGGAGACTACTTCGTGGGAGCAATGCTACATTTTACTACTATAAAACTGAAAGCGACTCAGTCAGCAGTCAATGAAAGTCCATGTGAAGCATTTTCCCCCGTAGGGTCTATGAAACAAGCAAGACAGAAACAGAAACAGTGAAACTTAGAAATCTGAGCACTTCATCACAACTTGCTTTCAGTATTACAGAGAATGATAAAAGTTTGTACATCTCTCAAAGAAAGCTCATTTGCAGTTGTCAAACATAATCTCACTGCAGTGCTTACAGTAAAAAGACAGTCAATGTGCCCACTGCATTTGACACTGACAACACCATTTAACTTCTAAATCGGGTATCATTTAAAAATCTCAGACAAGAAGAACTATAACCATGTACAAGCACCTCTTCATGAGAAAACGAAAATGTTTCCTGGCGAGACACGGAGGCTTATTTCAAATGACGAAGACTTCTGGTCTGCAGAGCACAGGCTGTGGGCTAAGATTACAGACATCTCATGTTTAAAAATGCCACAGCACTTTTTCGCTCAGCCGGCAAACTGCATCCCACTGTACTTTTGCAGATGCTTTACAAATTAATTGCGTATGAGCATTTCTGATTGAGCCATGTCTGGCAACTTCTTTATCCGCTAACAGATTGAGAAACAATTTTTAGAAAGCTGGCATCTTCCAGAAGCAAATTTATGGGTGAAATTTTCTGTTCTTTTTATGTTTTACATGCTCAATTTTTACCAGTTTACTTTGGCAACACTTAGCAAGGAACACGACTGGACAAGATGTCGCTTGTAAATGACGAAATTGTCTTTTAAACATACATTTAGCAATTTCAAGGAGTGCAGTATTTCATATTGATAAAGGTTATTGCACCGACGCAACTGGAGGCCCGCATTAAAATACTCTGACAGTGTTCTGCACGCTGCTTATTCCATGGACCTGCAACAACGCTACTAAATCTAGAGCGCGACCAGTGCAGTCTGATTTCAGAACGAACGACTCGATCCGGAACATTTTAGTGAATCAAGAATATACAGCACAACTAGTGTATCCCGATCCCCAAATGAATAACTCTTATGAATGGGTTATTTTAATGAATCAAAAATATACAACGCAACCAGTCCAATTCCTGAACAAATAACTCAATGAATCAAACACATACAGCATACAACTAACTATAGCTAAGACATCAGTGTAATTGGTTGTTTAATGAAAAGGTATAGTTAAAGATAAATATTACTACATTTCTTTAAGTAATATTTTATTAAAACAAAAAAAAGGAAAAAGGAAAATTGCTATATGTATAGTTATAGGAATCCCTCACAAGAATCGGAACTCAAAACCAGAAGCATCAAATTATTTGATTCACATCAATAATTGTTTTTAATGCAATGCTGGCTCAACAACCAAAAGCAAAATCATCAATCAGCAACTCAGGTTTCTTATTAAAACTGCTGGTCTTCTGAGATGTAAAGGTTGGGCAGCAGCATCTGGGGTTGTGTTCTCAGATATGGAAAATAATAAAAAGCAGACACTAAAATATTCCCTTGACCAAGATGTTCAGCCACATCACTCCTTTTCCCTTTTCGCACGATCAACACTTTTTATAACTTCTCTAAAGCTGTCAGGCTACCTAAGAGCAGTGAGGAGCACTCAAGAGTGGAGTGGAGTGGAGGAGGGAAAAGTAGAGAACGATCATCAGCTACTGCTGCTTAAAAAGAGGGAGGAGAGGAGAGTCTGCCAGTGCCTCTCTGACCTTCACAGTTTGATTTGGCAGAGACAGCGGATAATAGGTCAACATCAAGCATGTAGAAGAGGGTCAGAGCGAGGCAGGAAGAAACAAAGAAAATGGAGATGAGAGAAAGTCTGAAGATGGAACAAAATGAGGCAGACCGATAAAGAGAGGGGGTACGGAGTCCCTCTAGTGTCTTCTGGCCCCCTGCCCTGCTGGTGTCTTCTCCGCAGTGTTGGAGCTCTCCTTCACACCATAGACAGCTGGAGGTGTCAACACTTAACTGGGCCTAAAGCTCTTCTACCCACAAGCCCAGCCTTTGTTTATGCTCACAAAGCAACCGCCTGTCACAATACACACACATCCCTCTGATGCAAAGCCTTGTGTATCTTGGTGTAACTCTGTGGGTCTGTATAGTCCCCTCCCTGACATGAGGTATCATTTACTTCCCAAGCAATTTCAAGACTGTAGCTTTTCAGCGTCTTTGTCAGAAAAGCACAGATATCCCTGTAATATGTTTGGCTATACGCCTGAGTTGATGAATTTCAAGTAGATTGCTCAACAGATATTCTTTTGTTGGGTAAAAGACTGTGGTGTTAAATGTCTGACTGTAGCATCTGTAGAGCTTTTTTTTTTTTGCGCAAGCCACACATCTCAAAGCTACAGAGAGTAAGGCTATCACCGTGAGGGGGCAGGAAACAGTTTGGAGATGCCAAAGACAATAACATTAACATGAACTGTCTCAATCCAAGCAATCGCTTTCCTGTCAGGGCTCTGCATCTACAAAAGCCTTGATACTAGTTAGGGGTTAAAGTTCCTACTACAAATCACACTGTGTGGGAACACACTTAATATACTTTCTTAATAGGTTCCAGAGAAGCACATGTCTGGTAATCAAAAGTGTTTCCTTGAAATGCGTCCCATGTACCTTTTAGTACAGATGGCCCAGTGAGGAGAATAAACGAGAGAATGACAAAAACGACAGATAAGAGGGGGTTACTTCCATTCATATTTTAATAAAAAAATGAATGTCTGAACTTAAAAAAGCGTGTGCTGTCTTGCCACAGAGTAAAAGAAGATATTGAGAAGAAAAAAAGTGGAGGACAGCACATTCCTGTGGAATGAGTTGGACTGGCTGGCAGAGATGGCCCAGAAAAGCTGAGAGTGATGAATACCATAGGCCTGTGAAGTGGAACAAGACAGAAGGAATCCTTATGACACGTCACCGAAACCACTATACCAAAGCCAAAAAAAAAAAAAAAAGTCACACACACAGAATTACATAAAATATAATAAAACAAAGAACCATGAACTCATACAGATGCTCTAAACTGGCTGTATGTTGGACCAACTGCATCCCTGATGAGCAAATCTCCAAAACCACAAGGCTTAGTTTCCAAATCTAAATCGCATAGAAGCCTCCAAAGCTAGAACTCAAAAAACAAACTTCACTCTTGTCTCTTCAGGTGGGTACATAAGATCAAATTGACAGAAATGTTTATAAATATTACAAGGCTTTACCCAAAAAGTGAAAATTTTTGTCATTGTTTACTCTCCCTCATGTCACTCCAAACCTGTGTAACTTAATTTCTTTTCTGAAATATAAAAGAAAATATTTTGAGAAATGTGTTTTTCCATACAATGCATTTGGCTCCCAAACTCTGGAATAGCCTTCCTGATAACGTTCGGGGTTCAGACACACTCTCTCTGTTTAAATCTAGATTAAAGACACATCTCTTTGGACAAGCATTCAAATAATGCATATCATAACCTTGTACTGCGGTTATATCTGATCAAATGCACATTATTATTCTTTAGTTTGGGTTAAACAAATCAATTTTGCTTGGTTGGAACAGCAGCTACGCTAATTATGTCTCTATTTGTTTCTCTGTTTTTGCCACGGGACTAGGATTTACACAAGCTTCAGTCTAGATCCAGAACACCTGAGAAGAGATGATGCCAACCCTTCAGAGGACCTCAGATGATGCCAACCCTGAAACAACATACAGAACTACCACATTTTGCTATGAGTTTGATTGCATCATATAATAATTGCTGTTAATAGTGTTCATCGTCTGTTTGATTACGTCTTTAATTGATTTTTCCGTACATTTCTGCCATATGTACATTAACTGACTGTCACCACTGATAAGCTACTACTAAATATTGTAGAAACTTAATTTGCTGTAAAGTTGCTTTGCAATGATTTGTATCGTGAAAAGCGCTATACAAATAAACTTGAATTGAATTAAACTTGAACTGTGGTCCAAACCTGTGTGGTAATTAATATTCTTCAAAATGTCATACAGGTTTGGAATGACATGAGAGTGAGACATTTGTGTGAATTATCTCTTTAAGAAGCAGATTTGAAACCATATTTACCAGTCCAGGCTTCCCAAAAGCATGGCAATTCCCAAACAATGGCAAAGCTTAGTTACATTAGTGAAACGTAGCATTGGAAAAACATATAACTCAAAGAAACTGCTATGATAAGATTTCATCTTCACCATCATCTCTGCAAATGTTGGGTGAGAGGTAGATATATGAAAGGGATGTTATTATTATTTTTTTTCTTAATGTAAGATTTATCTTGCTAAAAGTCACCATAAATGTGTGAGGTAAAGCCTTTAAATGCCACTGATGCTGTGGCGGATCAGTTTCAACAACATATAATTTTTTGATCCATACACAAAAGTCACCGCAAATGTGTGAGGTAAAGCCTTTAAATGCCACTGATGCTGTGGCTGATCAGTTTCAACATGGAGAGTGAACTTTTTTGATCCATACACAAGTAAAAAGCAAATATTTTTTTAATTACTCAAGGCACATAGATAGATATATTTTCAAAACCTTGTATTTCTACTTGACCGAGCCTGACAAGATTTGAATCTAATCTCTTGTGATATACTTCCATTTCCAACATTTTGGCCTGCATCACCTATACTCAAGTTATCACAGGGACACAATAAATAATAAATGATCCTGAAATTTCTGATGGAATTCCCATTTGCTGTGCGGGCGATTTTTTCAGCACTAAGGATTACTGTTCATTTCATGCAGTGTCCTTTTCAAAAGTATCTGCTTGTCGGCAAGCACACAGATCTCTTACAATCACCAACCACAGCACAAATTAAACCAAGCACACAAGCCTTCAACACTTTTTTTTAGATTCAGGGTCAGACATTCTTAGATATGATTTTTGATGAAAGTTTCCAAGGTGTTGGAAGTAAAGCCACCTTCTATGGATCACACCCGCTCAGATGCTCAGATTCATTTTCATTAGGGATTCCCACCCTTTTGAAAGACTGAGGTCACAGACTGTTTGCCAACTCCTCCTTGAGATACAGATTTTGGTGCTGCGGACATGATGAAGCACCAAGAATTTCCAATCAAGAGATGTGAAATAATTCAGTCTAGCTATTAGTCCAAGACAAGAGCCTACAGGAAAATAACCATGCGTCATACATTCTTTCAAGCAAGCACTCATCTTTTTACTCTCTAGCACTCTGTTACATAATTTGCTCCAATCAAGAAAAAACTGCTTTCATCTTGCCATTGGAGGAAGGTTAATAGAATACAGCATGTTCTGGTCCTCAAGGTGCCATAGGCTGGCCAGCAGGGCGTTCGGAGCAGCAGGGGTGTCAATGATTGATTGAAAGATGATTGATGACTGCAGCTGACCGTTCATCTCAGATTTCAATTGTTGTGGTTCAGGCTCTT
>NW_015659401.1:711493-751368 GCF_001515625.1 Sinocyclocheilus rhinocerous | reverse complement strand
AAAAAAAGATCTTTCCTTTCCTGGACACTCTTATACAAATATTTTACTTCATATACAGAGGAGAAAAATGTTTCAATTACATGTTATATGATTTGTAATGTAATATGTGATTCATTCTCATTCTCATGTACACTGAGAAACAGAGAAAAGAATTGGACAGACATTTAGGTTACAAGCATAAGGTTGGGTTAGGGTGAAAATTAGACGGTTTTCCCCCTCTTAAAATCATGCGAGACCTATTCATCTGCAATTTAAGAACAGCAAGACAAGGCCAGAAATATCACAGAGCATCCTCCACTCAAATACCCCTCATTGTCAGAGTCCAGATAACTCTATCAAGATACACAAAGTGATTTTAAAGACTTGTGGAATGGAGGAATCCACAGGAATGCGAGGCAATAAGAACAAATAATGACAATAATGAAATTTCTTTCTTGTCGGGGTACCTATTCATCACATAAGAGAACCGACACACAAGAAAGCCTCACTGGGGGTGACTGTGATCGGAGCCAAAACACTTTACCCTCTTCCAGACATGCAAAATGAAGTCATTTTCTACACAGACGTACCTGAAACAGAGACAATTCATACCTGATTTAATGAAGCTGAATTTTGGCTACAGCAACTACATGTGTGAATCTTTCGAGAGCCTTTGAGAAGGTGATAAGTCTAAATGCCCTTTGGCAAATCACTGGTGTGTAAGCACGTGTGTGATGTTAGGGGCACACAATTTTGTCCTTGTAATTTTAGCACCACAGACAAAAAGACTCGTTTGTTATGTGCAGCTCCACACACCTTGTATTACATCTGTCATCTTTGAAGGGTGGTTGGACAGAAGCAGAACTCTTCCTGTTAGCCAAGTAGTGGCATGACAACTCACATTAAGCTACTGCCACACACAGGGAGCAGACTGAACACACAAAGTAGCCTTGAGCGTTGTATTGCTATACAACCAATAAGAGAGAAGCTATGTTCTGCAAAGTTCTCCAGTGCACTTAGCGAAAGGCAGATGTGGCTTTGAACTGAGCAAAACATTATTCACAGAATGTCCCATTATTGCTTTCAAAGATCAAGAATGATAGAATATAACATTATTTTAAAAACATAATTTGAAAAATATAATTTTAAGGTGATAATGGTGATGTAGATAATGCAGGAAGTCGGTACAAATGTCTGTTTAGGACAAGCAAGCATTTAAAGGGGTCATATGATGCGATTTCATTTTTTCCAACCAATAAGAGAGAAGCTATGTTCTGCAAAGTTCTCCAGTGCACTTAGCGAAAGGCAGATGTGGCTTTGAACTGAGCAAAACATTATTCACAGAATGTCCCATTATTGCTTTCAAAGATCAAGAATGATAGAATATAACATTATTTTAAAAACATAATTTGAAAAATATAATTTTAAGGTGATAATGGTGATGTAGATAATGCAGGAAGTCGGTACACATGTCTGTTTAGGACAAGCAAGCATTTAAATATAACACAAGCAGTTACTGCTTCCAGATAAACTAGCTTAAAGAAATACCTCGAATTTAAAAACAACTGAAAACGTATTCTTGCAAATGAACTCGGGGGTAGAGTTTGTATTACAACTTCGGAAAGCCCCCCTGATGTTTGGCTGCATTTGGTACATACCAGGGGTTACTTGCCATGCGGGAGAGCAAGGTGCC
The DNA here is from genome assembly GCF_001515625.1 of Sinocyclocheilus rhinocerous. NCBI lineage: Eukaryota > Metazoa > Chordata > Actinopteri > Cypriniformes > Cyprinidae > Sinocyclocheilus > Sinocyclocheilus rhinocerous. The sequence goes on along the minus strand of NW_015659401.1, from coordinate 749,696 downwards.
ATCAAGACCTCTTGGAAACATTTTATTTTAAGCAAAATTTACGAGGTCAGCTGCCATCAAAGTAAATTATGATAACGCTTAAGCTCGGCCCATTAGGCATTTATTCAGAACTATGTAGCACTCAACAAATCACAGACAGTCAGAATGGAATTTATGATGCCCGTCGCCCTCCATGCATTACAGCAATAAACTTTCAATGCATTTAAATGACACTGCTGTGACTTCAACCTTTTTTAGATCTTTGATGGTTGCCCTTTATGGTGATGAAAATGACTTGGGGAAGCCTATACGTAATGCAGTAAAAACACTGTACACTTGCATGGTATGCCAGTCTTACTTGATCATCTTTGATAATATACTAATTTTATTCAAATTTAATAAAATGTTTGGTCACTACAATACAATTTGACTACTAGTCTATCTATATATCTATTATCCTTAAACAACACTTAAAGTTTTACACTTAGATTTAAAGTTTGTATGAATTTCAGAGCAATGTATAATCGTAAGAGAGCAAAGTATAATCGTGGCACCCTGCTTATGTGCCAAGAAAAACTAGGTTTGGATATTTATAGTGGCTTTGTGGGTTTCCATGCTGGTCGCAGTGCAGTTATCTATAGGCTGATAAAGACGAAGAGAATTTCATTACACCAACTACACAAAATAATGTTCTTTTTAGCAGCATCATATGACCCCTTTAAATATAACACAAGCAGTTACTGCTTCCAGATAAACTAGCTTAAAGAAATACCTCGAATTTAAAAACAACTGAAAACGTATTCTTGCAAATGAACTCGGGGGTAGAGTTTGTATTACAACTTCGGAAAGCCCCCCTGATGTTTGGCTGCATTTGGTACATACCAGGGGTTACTTGCCATGCGGGAGAGCAAGGTGCCATCAAGACCTCTTGGAAACATTTTATTTTAAGCAAAATTTACGAGGTCAGCTGCCATCAAAGTAAATTATGATAACGCTTAAGCTCGGCCCATTAGGCATTTATTCAGAACTATGTAGCACTCAACAAATCACAGACAGTCAGAATGGAATTTATGATGCCGTCGCCCTCCATGCATTACAGCAATAAACTTTCAATGCATTTAAATGACACTGCTGTGACTTCAACCTTTTTTAGATCTTTGATGGTTGCCCTTTATGGTGATGAAAATGACTTGGGGAAGCCTATACGTAATGCAGTAAAAACACTGTACACTTGCATGGTATGCCAGTCTTACTTGATCATCTTTGATAATATACTAATTTTATTCAAATTTAATAAAATGTTTGGTCACTACAATACAATTTGACTACTAGTCTATCTATATATCTATTATCCTTAAACAACACTTAAAGTTTTACACTTAGATTTAAAGTTTGTATGAATTTCAGAGCAATGTATAATCGTAAGAGAGCAAAGTATAATCGTGGCACCCTGCTTATGTGCCAAGAAAAACTAGGTTTGGATATTTATAGTGGCTTTGTGGGTTTCCATGCTGGTCGCAGTGCAGTTATCTATAGGCTAATAATGACGAAGAGATCATAAGGTAAACTTGCAGAGATTTTGCGGTTTTGCTCATCTGTTGTACCTAGTATTGGTAATAACACTAGCAAAATAGTTCTGGTTCAAATGTGCATATGCATAACCACTGTTATTGAAACATCCTTCCACCATTAAGCAAAGTCAAAATCAATTCAACTATGAGCACATAAGTGGGTCAGATACTTCAAACGCATTGCGGTGATGCTTGTGAGTGAAACATCATACCAACAATGAACAGGCTCAGAGGAGCAGGCCATGCTAAATTAAAGGCTGAATTATGCTTAACCCTGGCCTCTGCTGAAATGAACGGGACTTTAACTCTCTCTCACACACAACACACACACACACGCATACACAAGCACAAAGGCTTTGATCCACAGTAAAGTGGCTTTAATGGCAGGAGCCTTGTGGAATCATCACAACCTCATCTAATCTTAGCGACCAATGCTTATTTGTATTAAGCGTCTAAGAGTTACAGTGTCTTACTCTGAGATACTTCATACATATGGGCCCTTGTCCAAAGATAATAGCACAGGCTTGGTCAAATTCGGGTTTGGTTAGTGACATATTATTAAAAGAATATGCGATGTGTGCTACACTGTGCACATTTCTATGTGCTGTTTATGCGATTTTTTTATTATTGTATGTGTGCCACATCTGCAGGCTTTTTACAGATTATTTTTAACCCATAAACAACAACAACAAAAATCATTCTCATTTTCCTATCACAAATGAGATAAAGCTTAAAAACTTCAGATCTTTTACCACCAGTCAAATGTTTTAAATACATTTTAATACATTGTCATCACTTTTCAGCATCATTTCTCCAGTCTCCAGTGTCACATGATCCTTTAGAAACCATTCTAATATGCTGATAGGGTGCTGAAGAAACCATTATTATTATTATTATTATTATTATTGTAATATCTTATCCTATATTATCTTATTACAAGGGTGAAAAAACCTCTGCTGCTTAATATTTTGTGGAAACCTTGATGCATTTTCAAGATTCTTTGATGAATAAAGAGTTCAAACGAACAGCATTTATTTGAAATATATATATATATTTTTAAATATTATAAATGTCTTTACTGTCACTTTTGATCAAATTTAATGCATCATTGCTAAATAAAAGTTTTAATTTCTTTAAAAACGGATTCCAAACTATTGATCAGTAGTGTACAAAATTACACTTAAAAATTGATGCATTTTCAAGATTCTTTGATGAATAAAGAGTTCAAACGAACAGCATTTATTTGAAATATATATATTTTTTTAAATATTATAAATGTCTTTACTGTCACTTTTGATCAAATTTAATGCATCATTGCTAAACAAAAGTTTTAATTTCTTTAAAAACGGATTCCAAACTTTTGATCAGTAGTGTACAAAATTACACTTAAAAATGACAAAAGAAATCACATATGCCATTCTAAGTAACCTTTTAAGATATTTTAATATATTGCTGTATTTAGGCACTGCACTCCAGATGTAATATTATTATTGTCTTAAATTCCCCAAATTATTTCAACTTATTTCAATCCTGACTACCTGAAATGCATCTCGAGTTTATCCAAAGGTCTGTGGAAACTAGATCCAAAATGAAGAATCAACAGTCTAAGACTTTTTTCCCCACTCTCTTTTCAACTTTCTTTTAGTGCTTCAGGTACAAAACAGAGGAATTATTTAGTTACTATAAGTAGAATTTGCTCTAATTACCAACAATTTTAGATGTTGGTACTTGTTAGTGGCATTATTACACGAAGACACATACACATCAACACAGGCTATTAAACCACTTGTCTTATATGTTTTCAGTATATGAAACAGAATCATCAATCTTCATAAGGGAAAGAACTGTATATTTTGTTACGTCAAAAAGTAAGACTAAAATAAACTATTCAACTCATGCAGTCAAACAGACCACAATGATATCTAATGAACGTCACACCAACTATTTTACTCAGCTTTTGGGGCATTTATTAAAACTGTTGTGTTTCTGTGACATTGGCAAACAACAAAAAAATCTTAGGGAAATGACATAAATCACGTATGTGTCATCATTTCACAGTAAAGATTGATCCATCTGTGTCTGTGTATGTGTGTGTGTGTGTGTGTGTGTGTGTGTGTGTGTGTGCCTGTGTCTGTGTGAATCTCCTTTATCTTCGCATCAGGGCAGGGCATGTCTCCCTGTCTCCAGTAATGGGCAGCAATGAGAAGCTTGAGTAAACACAATCAATGAGAAAGAGTACAGCACACACAGGCAAGATACACACTCTAACAAACATAAACACACATATGAACCCCCACCTCCTGCCACCCACTGCACCGTCCACAGCCATGTCCACTGTCATACTACAACTATCGATCGGCAAAAACTACCCAGCCCAAAGAAATGATTGTAGTCGCTATCGTCAATTTAGAGGTAGACTTGAAATAAAAACTGCACCGTCGGCGAGCGACTGTCCCCCTCTCACACTTTCTTTGATGATTTCAGATTACAATCTCTTCATCCATTATTGATGAAGTTAAAGTAGTGGCATGCTGAATGTGTTGCATAGGAGATTTGGGGCTAATCCAGCAGAAAACAGGCACAGGCACATAATGAAGAAAAAAGGCACAAATGTCAACAGTTTCACATAGGGACTAGATTAAGCAACCCCCCACAAAGAGACTGTCTCTCTACCCTTCATACACAAACACTCACACTATGTCTCACCCGAGGATTAACGCACAACCAAATAGTAAACCTGAGCTGATTTGTGTGTCCCAAAGTACCTCTGGAGGCACCAGGATGAACATAGCACAAAATATTCTCAGCATCAAGGTAAAAGCACAAAAGATGTTTGCATTGTCAATATTGATAATATGACCTTTCCTTTTCACTTTACGTCTCTCTCTGTCTGTCTCTCTCAGTCGCAGTGGACTAATTAAACACTAAGCTGACTCTAGTGGAGGTTTTGGTGCACCTGAGCAGTTGTTGTCAATGGTTCAGTAACCATCTGATCTGTTTTGCTGATGACCGGGGTGCTGGTGTCCATCATTTTATTCTCATTACCTCCATTTCATTATTCGGCAATTTTCCCTCTGGCAACCCAGGGGCATCACCGCAGCTAACCACTCTCACTCGCTCACTCCAGCTGTTTATTGGTCCCCCTGCATCAGTAATTAACACTGTGATCACATTTATATTTTCAACTCATATTTCAAAAAAAGATACACAAGCAACTTGTTATATATTGAGTATATATAATATATATTATAATAATATTATAGAAAATTTAGAAATTATTTAGAATTTTTTAATATAATTTCAGATCTCTAACACACACACACACACACACATACATATACATATATATATATACATTATTTTATATAATATATGGTTTGTACACTACAATGTAATAAAAATGGGAAGACTAGTTTAACCTGAAGTAATGCTGCCTTATCCACTGCACTAAACTAAAAGGTATTAAATCATTTAACATTCAAAACCACATTACTTCAGTGAAACGTTTTGCTACCAATGTAAATGAGATGTTAATAGCATATCGGCCAAAGACAAACAGTTGAGTGTTTTTTAAATATATACTACAGCATTGCTGGGTTCAGTGTGGCGTGTGTGTGTAGGTACTGACTCCTACTGCTTTCCATATTCGTCCTTCATAGGCCTGGTCATGATAGTAAATGTTAACCACAGTGCATATGTATGCGATGGCATTGTATGTGTTCCAGAATATTCTCACAGTCTGAATGCTAGTTTTGAAACCTTTTTTGGCCATTTCAAGAACTGTCGATAAAACAGCCATAAGGCTAATGAAGGGTTCTTGAGCATATTAGCTAATCTTACAAATCAACCTGGCAAATGGAAATTCACATTGTCTTTTTTTTCCCCCCCTAGAGATTCTTTATTTCCTCATCAGGCACTTTTCCCATCGCTCCCCTCCAGAGCTATCTTCCTAACAAAAAGTAGTCATGGTAAAGAAACTAAACACACAATAAATTCTCCTTTCATGGTAATACTGCTGGTCTAACATATTAGCAGTACATAAACTGATTTGTTTAATGGTTTGTGGCTTTGTGTGCACTACTTTGACAAGCAACGCTGGAAGTATCATAAAAAACACTGCGTGAAGACAGTAGTGTGTGACAGCCACTGTTTACAGTAATTGAGTATAATCTATGAAGCAGCACTGTGATTATAATCTGGGTTACATTAATAATCTGCCAAACTATAGCTGTTCTGGTTGAGCAAACAGAGCTTCTTGTGTGTTGAATGGCATCATAATGAAACATACAATTATTTCTTGTGCCCACAGCCTGACAATCTAAGTCATATTTAACTGATTCCTTATGTGAAACTCAGTTCACCCTTAATGAGTCCAAACTGAACAAAAGCAAAAAATTACGTGTTACGCTGAAGCAATTACCCATGTCAGGAGGGTCTAAACTGTGATAGAAATAGATCTTTCACACCTTCTGTTTTTTGCCAGTATTGGTCAAATCATTGCACTGTACCAGGAAATGTGCTGAAAACCAAGACATTTTCATTTTAGTAAAATAATTGTTTTATGGGGGCATGAGAAATAATCTGTCAGTCATATTATACTATTACTAAAATAAACAATAACTGACACAAAATACTGTGACCTCTCAAAAGACAAATCATCCATGTAAACCGATCCTAAAACAAAAGTTGAAAACAGTTTTATGCAGTGCATTGCCTTTACTGACCAAATTTTATCCATTTTAGAAGTTAATATAGAAATACTGAAGTTATAGGTTTCTGGTTGTCGTTTAACTGTATGAAGCATGTACCAACTATTAGGCAATTAAAGCATGCTAACTACATTCAATATAGTTCACCTTTACATTCACCTTGATATCTATACATATTTCTATGCATTTCATCATATTTATTTATCACTGAAAATGAGCATATACAAAACACATCACTGCCTTATCATGGAGAGGTTTATGTGGTTGTAAAGTCTTTGAACAGAGTTTTGTTCGGGTCATTTCAGTCCACACATCAGAGCCCTGTACGATATTCTTTCAAGTGTCCTTCTACGACGCCAAAGATGACAACAGCGAATCGATAACGAGGCAGAAATGGAAAGAAGCCGCCGGTCTGCCCCCGAGGCATGAAGATCTTCGAGCGACCCCTTTTTCTGAACTTTAGGCATTCCTTTGCAGGCTTTTTCAGCGTGAGAAAGCAAAGGCTCCAGCTGCTGCCAGACGAAGGTAAGAACGATGCAAGGACGCGTCTCTCCCACAGAACCGCTGTTCGGATGAGAAGGATGTGATTGACATGTGGGGGGGGGGGCTTCTTCAATGGTTCTTTAATGCACCTTAGGATTATATAAGAATCTTATCAATTATTTGGCTGCAAAGGCTATATAGTTCTTCGGCGATTGAAAAGTTCTTGATAGAATTATTTATCTATATTTGTATGGATTAGTCAAATAAGTGTTTTTCTGAGGTCTTTAAAATCACAACATAGATGATTTTATAAAGAAGAGAATAAAAAAGGTATTTGTGGCACCATTTTGGTTATAATTGGAAACTAAAAATAGGCAGATTTATATAAACGAGATTGATGATTGATAAATAATGTCCTTATTAATCCGTATTAAAAATTATAGAAAGAAAAATATTGGAAAAAGAAACGTAGTATTTTGAAGCAACAATGTAAATACATTTCGCACACGGAGGATAGCGATTGGATGCATATATTTGCGACAACAAATAGGTGCTCGTTGAGTTAGTTTTTGTTTGATATTTGTATCAGGTAATTGTAGTAGATAATAACAACAGTCAGCGTGCAGAATTACAGATAAACATGCTTGTCATTTTAGGCTCGCAGGAAGGCCTATTAAAGCTGTGACAGAGAGAGTGGGGTGTTCCAACACAGGCTTGGGAATTCCCCCATGGCCGAGCGCATTAATTACTTGCTTAATTGGGTGTATGACCCACAATGTAAAAAACGGATTAGGCGCGTGAAACCTCCGTCCGGTCTGCTTTGCTCGCGTGAGATGCGGATGGAAATCAGTCCGATGCTCGCGGATCTTTAAAGATTATTTGCATCCAAGCCAGCTGTTGACTTAATTCCTGACCGACACAGATTAAGCACACACACTTTTCAGCACAAGTTAGCATTTTAAATTACAGCAATGTTGTCAGTTAAAATGTATTATTATAAAAATCAAATCAAATTAATAAATACAATTAAAACTACTCAATTTGTTGTCATCCGATGATTACCATCACATCTGTAAATAGGCCTTCTCAGTTTTGGATAAGACTGTCAAGACTACCTGTGTTATTGTAATATATCATGGAGTACATACAATAATTCAAAATACACAAATAATAGGCCTGTAAACATTTTTATTATATATATATTTATTTATATTATAATGGAAAAGCAAGAAACAAATAAACCTTTAAACTAGTTTATCCCACAAGTTCATGTAACTCGTCTCATTTTCGGATTTCTTTATATCAGTCGGTATCTCTGCTACTTAACAAACGAAGATATTAATGTGGACAGTTTTATGACAGTTGCGCGTTTAATGGCAGTTAAATAAATAAAATACCTTGATTTGATTAGTATTCAGCCGTGAGGGTTTTCGCGTTCATCGGGTTACATTTGCTGGTTGAATTAACGTATTACGTGTTTTAATGGCTAATTTGTTGTCTAATTTAGCCTACCGTTTCGCATCACAAAGTTTACCCCTTACACATAGCCTACTCAACGTGTTGGTTGTGCATACAACCCACTGTGGCATGCATGCACACGCACGCGCTTATACACACAAACTCTCATTCACGCCCACGCGCTGACTGTCAAAGCTCGTGAGAGGGGGAAACGCACCACTCTTTCTGCGGTAAAAGTTGCAGTCGTGGAGGCTCTGCAGAAAATATGAGTTACTAAAGCAACTTATGAGTTTGTAGCTTATGACACTCTGGGTTGAAGGTAATATATGTCTGTTTTCGCGTTCTTTGAAAGAACCCAGAGATATCCCTAATCGATCTCATTGGGGTAGAAGAGGTTACGCTCCTTTTGGACCTGGTAGCAACAGTTTATGTACCCGGACAACATCAAGGGCAAAGATAAACTTGTTCAGAGGTGTGGAATTTATCTTTTTTTTTTTTCAAATCAAGACTGGCACGGCTGCAAAGCGCCGCTTTTCAACAACCACTGGTAAGTGCACATGACACCCTATCTTGAATGTGAGATAATGCAAGTGAAGGAATTCGTTCCACCTCAGGGTTGCCAACCACGGGTGAACTTCAGCTTTAGTGTAGTTAGATGGAGAGACATGATAAGTGATGTTCTGGCAGGTCTCACCTTGACTTTGCAGTTGATAATAATATATCGTTAACACCGTGAGACAAACGGGACAAGGACAACTTTATAGTTATAGCGTGTAATTTACATTATCACATGTATTATTGGTTAGCACAAACAGAAATATATCATGCTAACGAAATCTGCTTTCAAAAATTGCTAACAACCTATTTTTTTAATTTTTTAACACTCGTAGCAACATTCCTAAAATGAATATTTTTGTATTATTTGCGATGAAATGAGTAACTAAATTAACCATTTAAATTAAAAGATACATTTTAAATAATTAGTTATGATCTAAGATTACATTTATGCAAATACCAGTTAACAAGTTAATTTTAAAGATAAGACTTTCGTCTTTTATTGAAATATTTCTGTAATCAAATACAGTGGTTTCATATTATTCATTTATACACCAATAAATCAAGTTTAATTAAGCTTAGCTGAAAAAAGATTCATACACACAAGCAACGCTAAATTAAATCACTTTATTAATCAATCTTTATAGGCGCGCAAGACTCTGAGACTATCATCCCACAATGTTAAGTGGAAACAATATTACCAATTTAAAAAAAGAAAAGAAACGATTTTCCCCAATTAATTGTCGGGGGAAAAAATTGCAAAGAATACCTTTTTATTATTATCAGAAGTAATATTAAGCTCTGCTGTTATTATTGTGTAGACTAAATTTTAAATACACTAAAATAAAAAATAAATACATTACAGAAATATACACACGTTTTCTGCGTACATATTTTCATCTGTTGATGAACTTGCATCGATAACAGTACATAAGTTAAAATCTTATGCACTTAGGTCATGCCCTTTTCCCTTTTGAAAATTACCTGGTCAGAGTACATTTTTTTTACATGACATTTGTAATAAATTCGCGTAAAACAAAAACTACAAATTTACAAATAAATAAATAAACAAATAATAAATAAATAAATAACATTTATTTAATAAAGTTAACGAAATAAGTCTAAATAAAACGGAACGGGTGCCATGAAGACGCTCAGAATAACGAAAGACACAACTTTAGTTGGCCATCTCACAGCCTACTCTGTGTAGTACATATTTTAGACAATTATTTAGAATAATTTTGTAACTTTATACTAGCATCTCAAAATAATATTTAGATTAATGACTTTCGCCCTCACACGAATTGCATATTACGCGGCACACATATACAAAGAAACGCACACAAATTTAATTTCCAAGCCTTGGACTAAAGGCACAGATGCGAGGCAGGTGATATAAGGCGAGGGCTGAAGCAAAGCGTTGCATTCGGCGAGAGAAAAAATGGAGAGGGAAAACGGTTAACAGCAGGATTGCATGCAAATTTCCGACTGAAATTATCATAAGCAAACAGCTGAAGCCTGGGCTAATAAAGGCCCATCTGTGTTACTTCATATCGGGTTAGTATAGAGCTGCGATAATGAATTTTGTAATATCCAACCGACAGACATCTCAATCAGACACTAATCCCCTGATTTTACCGCGGAATCACTCAACTTCCAGCGCTCAAACTGCTCGCTTTCTCTCACTGCCACACACACGCGGTGCATGGTTTCTCCTCTTTGTGCGTTGTTTTCATGTGCGCTTGGAGACACGAGTCTTAATTAGGAGGGACTCGAGCAAGCGCTAAGGGATTTCAAAACAAATGATGAGGAATGTGCACATCCCATCACAGACAGGAACTATCCAATATATGAATGGATTTGAAATATATTATCACTGAGTGGCCCAGTCGGTCATGTGTGAAAACGTCCAACTAAACATTCTCAAACAGAAGCTGGCCTACACATTAGACTATTCCTGACATAACATGAACATTTTAATAAAATATAAAATAAACACTTCTCTTTTTTCACAGGTGCTCAACGTTAATCTAACAAATGGACTCCCACAAATGCATTGAACGCGAGGTCACATTCTCATACAAAAAGACCTGTATATACAAGATTTGTCGGTTCCAGGATCATATATTATGCCATAAATTAATATCCAGTAACAAGAGCGTGAGCTGAATCAAAGTCAGGGAAGGAGATGGTCGGGTCATTTTCATAAGCACCTGACTGCTTTTCTCTTTTCTCAGTTTTTTCCCCTACTTAGTATGTTTGACATTTCAGATGATTTTTCAGGACAAGCAGGGAAGCAAAAAAATGTAGAGTTCAGTAGCTCATTTAGTTACACAAATTACCTCACTTTCCATTGAGTTTTTTTTTTTATATTAATTATGAAAGCTGCATGCAGCTGCCTGCAACAATGAAATTGTGTTGGGCGCTTCTTCTCCATATATAACACATTTACTGTGCTATTTTAATTTGAATGACAATTAAAAGGTCATCACAATTCTAAAAGAAATCCAACTAGGAAAAACAGGTTTTCTCCCACGTGACATTATTTTATAACTAATAAATGCAGTGCGGGAAAATTATAAATAAATTACAGTTAATTGGGGCTAATAAATAAATGTTTTTTTCTTTTCAATAAAAAAATGCGGTTATTATAGTATAAGTAAATTATTGCAATGTTTTGAAGGAATTTGAAACAACAATGCTTGAAGTCATTAAAGATGCCCGTTTAATATTCTTAAGCAAATGAGCGTATGATAGGCCTAATCAGATCAAATGTAGCATACTCAGAAAAGCAAAGTGTGGGTGCTCTCTCCCGCGAAATAATCACGGGCCCAAGGCGCACAAATGTAGCCTACCTCGCCAAAGTGTTTTCAGTCCCTAAATTAAATTGCAAAACTAATGTAAGCAGGAATAAACTCAAGAAGATTTTTTTTTTTTTCTGATTGTTTTCTACTGTAGGCCTACAGTTATTATTTATAATATAATGCCATTATCTACCAGTCTAGGACTGAGCTTATTTGTTACCAATGAATTAGTAACGCCGTCTGTGATACCCTGTAAACTCACTGTCGCGAAGAATCATCCAATTAACTTGACAAAAGTGGAACGTTCATTCAGAAATGAGCATCTTTCGAGAGCGCCATTATACGTTTTCGTATTTAGTTCTGCCAGTTGCTGAGATTATTTTATCTGTGTTGGAGTAAATAATACAAAAAAAAATAATAAAAAAGCTGTTTTGATAATACCTGCTGAGAAAAAGTTGAACCATCGCCAGGGGTGCTATGAGAAATTTCTTTAACACATTTTGCTTTCTTGGAAGCCACTGGTGAATGCCCAGCCTCTCTTTATTTACATGCTTTTTAGAGGAAAAAAGGGTGCATTTTCTCATTTCTTAGGGTCGTTTTATAGTCGGTTGGCCATAAAATCTGTCATGTATAGGCTCTAATGTTCCGTCAGATTGTGGGCGGAGTCTGTGTGACGTCAGGACGCATAGAGCAGCTCGTTGGACGGATAGAAAGACAGCTGAAATGAAGAGCGAGCGCTGTGATGTGCAGGAGAGTGTGTGTGTATGCAAGTGGATATAATATCACATATCTGTCCCTGTCACTCTGGCTCTCCTTGTAGCTCTCGGCTGAAACCGAGATATCTTTTACCCATTTGAAACGAAAAAAAGAAAAGGAAAAAAAACTTTAACGCTCTTCAACTCTGGGTTTATTTTATTACGATAAAAGCCGTTTGAGGAGTATCGCTTTGAGTGGTTTAAGTGAGAAAGGAGCACTGACAACGCTTGCCGATACTTCACTACTGGACACATTCATTTCTTTTATTTATTTATTTTTTTATATTTGTGACCTTCGCTGAGGAAGTTATATCTGCTTGCGAACCCTCCGCAAATCGCTTGTGTTATCCATGACCTCTATGAAGGATCCGTTGAGTTTGGACCACCATCACCACAATCACCACGTTACCGGGAGTAAACACACGCCGCTTACGATGGCCTCTAGTCTGCAACCGCTCCAGCGGTCTGTGGACTCGAAACACAAACTGGAGGTACACACGGTTTCAGACACCTCCAGTCCAGAGTCCGTAGGTAAGCCCTGATCCTCTGAAGAGATATTTAACTGGAGTGTTTTCGGGTTTGGTGTCAGTTACCATTAGGTATACTGCCTCTGAAAAGAAACCGTTTAAAACATCTCCCTCAATTTGAAAACAGAGTAGGTTACAGTGTGAGGCATGCAAATATATAAAGACATGGAACTGGCAGTTAGCTGATTCATAGGACTATTGAAGTAAGCTATAAGTCATGCCCTTTGACAGGGCTTTATTTACTTAAATTGTGTGTGAAAATGTGGGCTTCTCACAAATGTTTACACTGTGGCATTGCGTTTTGTATGGAATAATGCAAACATTCCCTAACCCTAATGTTCCTTTTTTTTTTCGTATGATGAAAAAGACACGTTGCGTTCGTTAGTTAGTTAAAATATTTTTTAAACCGTGATTTTAGAACATTTGTACTTGGATTTTTAGTTCAATTCATAGGACTATTGAAGTAAGCTATAAATCATGCCCTTTGACAGGGCTTTATTTACTTAAATTGTGTGTGAAAATGTGGTCTTCTCACACATGTTTACACTGTGGCATTGCGTTTTGTATGGAATAATGCAAACATTCCCTAACCCTAATGTTCCTTTTTTTTTTTCGTATGATGAAAAAGACATGTTGCGTTCGTTAGTTAGTTAAAATATTTTTTAAACCTTGATTTTAGAACATTTGTACTTGGATTTTTAGTTCTGAAACATCAACATCATAAGTTGTTACCAGGGAACCTACTTGTTACCATGATGTCAAATATTTTCAATTCAATAAAACGGAATTAGATTTATCTCCCTCACACAGACTTCTCTAATGTGTCAAAACTAAGCCTCAAGCTTAAAAATTGTTCCTCTTGGATTAAATATTTATTTTAAAATACTGTATTACTTTGCATTGCAGAGAAAGAGAAGGGACAGAGTAAAAACGAAGATTCGACTGATGACCCATCGAAAAAGAAGAGACAGAGGCGGCAACGAACGCATTTTACTAGCCAACAGCTCCAGGAACTGGAGGCCACTTTTCAGCGGAATCGCTATCCGGACATGTCCACTAGAGAGGAAATCGCTGTTTGGACTAATTTAACAGAGGCCAGAGTCAGAGTAAGTTTGATAAATGGAATGGCATTGAAATAATATGTGTTTGGAAACAAATCCACAATTCAAGGATCAAATTCAATATTTTAAATTAGCCTACTAAATAAAAAAGTAGCCTAATAAAATTGTGTACAAGCTTACAATAGGCCTACTTAAAATAAAAGAATAATTCTTAAAAATAGATTTTTACTATTAATTATATAATAGCCTATAATTATAATTAACATATTGGTACTGTTTTAGGGTTATAGTATTTATTTCAGCTATTTTGTTCATACATATAAATTTAACTAAGGCGCTACATGCTATACTAGCTAAAATTGCATTATGTTAATTAAGGTTACATGCTAAATATGACTTTATTTAATAATTGAAATAGAAATCTGTAACTGTTTGGATAGAGGCTAATTATGGGTGAGACATATTGTTTGCAATCACCATACATGACGCCCTAACGATGACAGACCTTAATGGAGTCACACAGTCTCGTTTAAAGAGGTGTACAGCTTGTATTTTGTGATTGTCATTCTCGTGTTGTATATACTTAAGGTTAGTGTGTCTCCGCCTGCTTAGTGAGATACACATTCGAAGCGTCGGGCGGCCCATTGACCGCTATAAGACTGGATGTGTATTGGGATTCCCGGGATCAGACAATATTCCGGGTGACTGATAAAAAGCGACTTATAGGGAACCTAACTGAGTTTGACACCACCACCACCCATATCATTTATCTACTAAAAACAAACCGAGCAGTAGCTCGTTCTGAAAACTTATAATCGTCGCTTTCATTGTTCTCTTTGTTTCAGAAAATAATTATGTAGTCTAATTATGAAACTAAAGTATTTTCTACATTTGTTGCAGGTGTGGTTCAAGAATCGACGGGCAAAATGGAGAAAAAGGGAGAGGAACCAACAATCAGAGCTGTGTAAAAACGGTTTCGGCCCTCAATTCAACGGACTTATGCAGCCCTACGATGACATGTATCCCAGCTACACGTACAACAACTGGGCTGCAAAGGGGCTCACGTCGGCCTCTCTGTCAACCAAAAGCTTCCCCTTTTTCAATTCCATGAACGTCAATCCGCTGTCGTCTCAGACCATGTTCTCCCCACCTAACTCCATCTCTTCAATGAGCATGTCCTCCGGTATGGTTCCGTCTGCGGTCACCGGCGTACACGGATCAAGTTTAAACAGCCTCAATAACTTGAATAACCTCAGCAACCCCTCTCTAAATTCGGGGGTTCCCACGCCGACGTGCCCTTACGCCCCACCGACACCTCCGTATGTTTACCGGGACACTTGTAACTCCAGTCTTGCCAGTCTGAGACTGAAAGCCAAGCAGCACTCGAGTTTTGGATACGCCAGCGTGCAGAATCCGGCCTCCAATCTTAGCGCCTGCCAGTACGCAGTGGATAGACCGGTGTAAGAGACGATTGTAGAATTTACAATCCCGAATCCCAGGAACGAAAGACTACACTTTTTGTTTCAAGGGCACTAGAAGAATAAACCACTGAAACGCGTCCAATCCTGTGATGGAATGTCAAGCGCGCCATTTCTAATAAGATTAGTTCTCTACACTAGCAAGTGCACACAATCCAGTCAAGAGTTTAGGACACCAGAATATTTAAAAAAGCTCATTTATTTTAACGTTTCAACTTTTGGACAGTAATTGACTGAACGGTTGTACATAGGCTATACATATATCTTATCTCCAATTTGTAGAGGCGAAAGCTCTAACTCTTTAAGCATTTTCGAGAATTCTGTTTAACACAGCATGTGGAAAACGTACAGGAATCATGTCTTGCTTGCGATCAAGGGAATGTACATAGGCCTATTAAACGCACCAGTCGTGTGTGATATTATAAATTTATTATTAAATGTCTGTGTGAATATAGATCTAGAATAGCAACCCTGGCTAATAATACAAAACTGTTTCTGCGAAATTAACTTGGTTTTTGCTCTGTGTATAATATTTGGTACGAATTTTTTGTTTCGCTTTTCAACATCCCAAAAATAAACTATTGTGTTTTATTTAATGGAAGTAAATATATTGTTCTAAAACATTTCAAAACGTTTTCTTCTCAATTTTTGCATTCTCATGTGTGTAGCACACGTTTGTTTTCTTTGTGGCACTTCTAAGGTTTATAGAGAGAGAAGAAAGGAAAACGTATCTAATACACATCAGCGTGACATGAGAAGTCCGGTGAAGAGGGCGAGATGTCCCGAGCAGATTAGGAGTCGAATATACAAGACTGACTGGAGGCTGGGCCTTCAGTGATCACCGATGCTTGAAATAACATTGCAATAAGATCAGGTCAGGCTGGACCACACATCACCGAGCCATCTCCCAGCTGAACTCCTTCAAAAAAAAAACATGATGGTCCAGTGTTAAGCTCATCGGATCGTGATTAAGTTGAAAACAAGGCTCATATCTCATATGATTTATTACTTATAATAATATATAAAGTGCCATCCCACTGCGCAAACAGAAGTCATTTTTATCAGAGTAGAAATGCGCATATAATTGGAAGTAATCGCGACACTGAGCGTCAACTGACTGACTGCAAACAAAGAAAAGCTCGCAGCGTCAAATTACTGTAGAGAAAATGCTTTACAATAAATAGTGGAAAGAGGATTACGGAAATGACTCGCGCCCCTAATACAATATAACTGCTCTTGTATAGTGACTCTCGAGGTTATTTAATTCCAATTTAATAAGCACGTATTCACTTTATCACTGTTACTATTGTTAGGCCTTGTCTGTTGTCCATCATTAACTGCACTGATGCATGTATAGCCGATAAAAGACCTCTATAATACAGGCAATCTCATTTATAGAAGAGCAATCAAAACAAAGAGAGGTATGCAACAGACAGGCGTGTGTGAGAGTGCGTTTCTATCTAAGTCATGTTACAGCGCGCACAGATCAGAATGAGCGAACATTTACTTTGGGGTACAACACAAGCGAGCTGTTTAACATGAATGCTCTCATATAGTGATGATTAATGAGGCAGACAGAACAAGGGTGGAGGAAATTGTAAGATTGAATGCTACTATTAAATTTACTGAAAATGTGTATTGCAGTTGAATGAAAAGTAAAACGCCTATGCTAATTTAAAGCATCTATGTTACCACAACATATATTTGTCTAAAATCTACAGATCATAAATCACCCATTTTCAGGTGTACCCATTCCTGATTCTCTCAGTGTAGAGCTCTCAATCTAACCAGGCCTAAATTATTCATTCCCAGCAACATGACGGTCTGGGGTCCCAATACACATCTCAATAAACACTGTGAGAGCGGGGGGCCCACGGGAGCAATACAGAGCAGATCCATAGAGGAACCCTTCAGTCGGCCTAAACACAGCTGAGAAAGCAGTTCCGTCTATTCTCTAGAAGACTGCATAAAGGTAAGGCGTTTTAATGCGCATTATCAGCAGAAAACTAAAAACATGTCCTTGCATGACGAAGAGAAGCGCCAAAAGTTTGCATTCATATGTAGGCTAACTCGCGTTTTCTACATAAGCTTCCCCGCACAGTGCACAGTTGTCTTGCCGTGTTCTTAGTTATTTTAATTTTAATATTTTAATTAATTAAATTTGAAATAATATAGGCTAATTCCTATATTTTTATTTTCAAAATTACTGTAGGCCTAACTCTTAATGCCGTTGTCTTTTTGAATGTTTTTAACAATAGCCTACACTCTAAAAAATGCTGGGTTGTTTCAACCCAACTTTGGGTCAAATGTGGACTAGCCCAACTTTTGGGTTACATTTCTTCCAGCATTTTTTAGAGTGTATAGCCTATAGCGGAACCATAGCCTTCTTCAGCAGATGCTGTATTACCCAAATGTCTCACCCGATAGCCTTTGTATTGTATGACAACTGTAATAGCTAATATTGGTATCACTGATAGCACTTCTGATTTCCATAATAATGGGCAATTTTGTTATTCAAACTGTGCAATGGTCTCTTATTTGAATTTTTGTGTTACAGCCTTACACACAATAAAAAAGTTAAATACAATCTATAATTCAGTGGTATTTTAAATGTTGAGTTTACAGTAGACAGCTATTTAGGGAAACCATTTAACATTTTGCAGTATTTCATTTTGATAACATTCATTAGTCATTCATTTTGATGACTAACAGCTGCACCGAATAACACCAAAACTAATTTTAAATGCCTTCACAAATGTCGTTAAATCCCTCATACTTTCTGAAATCCAGCTAGGTGTAATAATTCTGGACTAGTCAAATGCTCACAATTTAAGTGACAGCCAAATGAATATAGGCTATGTTACAGTTCTTGTGTGAATGAATGGAACAACTGAAATGTATAATATTAGCAACAATTATTTTCCTTTCGATAATGAAAGATATTTAAAATAGCCTATTGGGCAAAGATAGAGAGGCGTTAAAATATCCGTAATACGTAAAATTGGTTTATAAAAATTACATATATGACAATGAATGGTAGCCTATATTAGGTTGTAGTGGATAGGCTAAATTTGTTTTAGTTTGTTCCTGTTTTTCTAATAGCCTACATGTTCTACTGACCAGACGTTATTGGTCAACAAACCAGTTTTATTACGTTCGCTGTCGTCGTAGCTGAATGAGTAGTCTTGATGAACTGGACTGCGATGTTTAACCACCCCATCTTGGCAAAAGCACAGATTGTCCAATCAGATTGAAGCCATTTAAGCGCAAGGTCGGGGTGAGATGACCTCGCACATTCTCGCGTTTACTTAGTTCTCCGAGAAAACAACACCGACTGACCTGCAACACGTTCAGAATTTAAAGGAAAACGACAATTTTCATATTTCAACATTAAATAATAAAATATTTACTTCATATTTATCTTTTTTTCACATTATCACTTACGGTAATTTCCCATTACAAATCAGCATTGCATCAATTACAAACGTATGTCTAAGGGATAGAACAATATTGAACAGGCCAGTTAATCAGCTGACATTTGGCTATTTTGAGATGATTATTGGCACTGTACAAAAACAGATGTCCACATGGCTAATTAATGAAAAGGTTATGTCTCAGTTCCAAAATTCACTGACAGCCATGAACTTTCCATTTCCTTTTTTTTGTTCAAGTAAGTACAGTACAAAAAGGCATACAACATTAGCATTACAGGCCTATAACGGCATTATATCAGCTATTAGCCATTATGCTTTATCTTGGAAACTCATATTAGTCAAGTACAAAGCTATCTCTCTTGCGTGAGAATAACAACGTTATTTAAGAGTAGGACGCCTCATTCAAAAGGTTCTGAAATGCATCTCACTGTTGTCTATTAAATCATGTTAATGCATTTGGGGAAAATGAGCACAGGCCAGCTGCAACTGACCCAGAATGACTCTGTAGATCCACTATATGTGCAGGACCCACTGACTGAGCTGGAGGTTTTTTTAAAGTGTGAGCAAACATCAGATGGGGTGAGCTTGAATTGTTGGAGAGAATGTATGTGAGGATTATGGGTGTGGATTGGGTATGGTATGGAAAACTTCACGTGTCACTGCCTTTAGTTAAAGGGATAGTTCACCCAAAAAAAAAGAAAATTCTGTCATTTGCTTACCCTAATGTCATTCCAATCCTGTATGATTTTCTTTCTTCTGTGGTTCACAAAAGAATACATTTTAAAGAATGTTTCAGCTGTTTTTGTCTGTACGATGAAGGAGGTCCAAAACAGATTGGATCCCACTGACTTTCATTGTATGGAGAGAGAGAAAGAAAGAGAGAGATTTCAAAATACCTTCTTTTGTTTATTGTTTTACAAAATAAATACTCTCCAACAGGTTTGGAACAACATGAGGGGGGTTTTGTTTTATTTTTGGGTGAACTACTCCTTTAAGATCAGACCATTCTTTGAAAAAAGTCATGATTATATGCTTTCTATAGAGTAACTATGTGTCTGTACCTGCATCTGAAGATGTGCCTCTTCTCTCATATGTTTTTTGTGTGCATATCTCTGCTCTTTTTGTGTTTGGAAAACGTGTTGGCATATTACTAACATGCATGTCTATACCCTTTCATCTGATGTGCTTGTGTTTCGTTGGTCAAAGTGTGTGTCTACCTTTAGGATGTGCCAGAGCTTGTGTGTATCCGTGTATATATCCTATCCTTTGACATGCTTGAGTGTTCTTTTTTGTGTATTCGGGTGTGTGTGTCTGACACAGCCCTGCCTTTGATGAGCTGAGTGTGACGCCGGGACGGCTTCTCTGGCCGCAGGCGTGTGCTAGTGTGGGAGCGTGTGAATGATCAGACATGGAGTAAACTTCCATGACTCAGACACTTCCTGCTTTCTCAACTTATATTAAAAAGAAACATCTTCAATGTTTTGACTCTAAAATCGATTAGGAATTCCACACAGTGAGTACCATTAAATCACAGATGCACGGATGTGTGTGGAATTAACAAAGATAGTGTCAGTGAAGAGGCCCAACCGCAACCTTTCTCTATTGTTTTGCAGTGGGAAGCCAGTAACGGAGGACTGATGATGTAATGCAATGCTTAAATAAAGCCTATAAGCTGTCCAGACTGCGAGATGCTTTTAATTTTGGATGCAGAGAGATACAGAATATTTTCCCAAAATAACAGCAGTGATTGTGTTCCAGTAATATTGTGAGGATGTAATGCATGTTGATATGCAAGTACTTGTAAATATGTAGTAGTCTATGTTAATAATACAAAATATAATTTATCTGAAAATAAATATATTTCTGTCTTAAGCATTAGACAATAAAACAAACCGTAATTCTGTCAAGAAATAGCCACTGATAAAACAGCATGCAATAGATGACGAATTTGGTGGTGAATAAAAACATGCAAAAAGCAAAATGAATATATAAAATTAAAAAAATATATATAAAAAGCTAAAGATTTAAAATAACCACAAAAAAAAACTTGAAACAAATAATGCTAATCTTTAAAATATCATGTTAAGACAAAATACACAAATCAACATCTAAGAAATGGCAATATCTAAGAATGAATAAAAACAAAATTGTTTACTAACCGAATACCAGTTGACCGTTTTTTTCATAAACAATTCAAAAGGAACTAGTCATGTTATAGGAAGCACACACCCTAAAACAGACCAGGGTTCCACACAGGCCCAGGATATACACCCTTCTCTATTGTTCTGCCAGTTCTGTGCTTGCTATGCAAACTTTTGAAAAGCAGCTGCATACACACAAAAAAAGTAGACAAGTAATGTATAAGAGTTGCAACCGGTGTTAAATTGTGTGTGTGCCTGCAGTGACTAAAGAATTAAGTGAAAGGTAAGAAGACAATGAATGACAGCATTGTGAAGCTCAGGGTTAACAGTAACAAAATACTCCAGCTCTCTCAACCTCATCACCTTTCACAAATATGACATCATCATTCGATTAAAACTTTAACACATCAAATGTGAAAAGGTCAAGAGCATAAAGCCTCAAGCAAGACAACCATATCAACACTGTCACTACACAACTTACTGACTAGTCGCTAAAATATACTCTATGTCAACTGCATGAGAACATATTCAATAAGTCAGTTATTATAAACAAATCATGCTCTGCGGAGCTTAAAGTGGCAAGCTCAGATGCACAATGTTCTGCGACCCTGGAAGTTGTATGTTAATGCATACGCCGCAGCCTTCATCTGATGTTTTAATCTTTCATAAGGGGAGACAGGTTTGAACCCGCAGGCTGCCTAATAAACCAGTGAAAGCAATCTGCTGCGATTCTTTTTCAAACATCCTCCTCATTACGTGCCACAGTATGCACTCAAAAATCCTGCTAATCTCAGTGGAAAGATGACGTGAGCTGAACGACATTAATGGATCTGTAGATGCAGAAATGGCAGAGAGTTTAGGAGAGAAGCAGACTATTTTGTGTCCGTCCATCAGCTCTGTCTTGAGTTTGTCTCTGTGATGGCTTGATTAGCTGCAGTATAGAGCTTTTTAACTGACTTTGCAACTTCTTAATGCAGCAGGTGCAGTGTTTCCTTTGAGATGACATACAGCGGGCTGCTGTGTCCTGCTGTGATTTCATAAAAGATTTAGCTGGGAAATCTACTTATAAAGAAACAATACTAGCTATCAATGCCAGCCTGATGTAATAATAAGATGTGAATGTAATGGTGTAACTATGATTTAAAAAAAAAAAAGTATAGGCTTAGATTGTTGCCCCCTCTAAAATATTACCTGTCAATCATTTTAGCAAAAGGGAAAATAATTGCTGTAATTTGTTTATAAAATGTACTGTACTCTCTAAAACATCATCTAATGCCCTGCAGTATAATGCATTCAAAACACCACAACTAACTAAAACATAAATGCACAATTTCAAACATTTGTAATACAAGTGCTATACACCTACACGTCCAAGAGGGGGCAGTGCAACTAATAAAATTAAAAGTACAGACCCATAATTGAGTTTTCAACCGTTTAATGTCCCACACACCTTATCCTTGTTTAAGAAACAAGGATGTTTTTAACGAAGTTAATTCTCATTAACATTATAATAGTCATCTGCACCCTAACCACTCCCAGCTCCTCAGGATGTGTAAACAAGTTGTTCAAGCAGTCACAACTGCTTTCTGTAAGAGAGATGGTGATAATTGGCTAACGAGTTGTTTTTAAGAGCAATGGGTCAACACTGAAAAAAAAAAGATCAAAGGTAGATCACCTCAAAAAATTAAACAGTAATCACTGGTAACATGGTTATTATTGACACATTAATTGATGCAGATGAAGAGCAATATTACTATCAATTTATTTATCTGTTTCAGTTTGAATAAAAATTTTATTCATATAGCCTACTGAAATTTCACCATAGAACGGTTGTTTCAGTATGTGACCACTAGATGGTGCAACAATAAGTAAGAGGAAGACAAAAAGTGTTGTACAAACAAACTGTGTGCAACAATAACCAAATAAGATCAACAGTTTCAGATCAACCTACTAAAAATATGAATGATATAACATTAATTTCAAAATAATAATAATTGACTGTTATTGTGATGTTCTATCATGCTATTATTATATTATATTATATTATATTATATTATATTATATTATATTATATTATATTATATTATATTATACCACGGTCATTATACTATGTATGATTTGGCTCCACAGACAGTATGAGAAAATGAACTGAGCAATATTTAGCTTAACATTATACTTTTCTGATAGAAATCACTTTCTGTTGACATTATATCAATCATTTCGAAAGATCAAATGCATAATGCCACTTTCACCAGACCAGTGTTATTCGATCAATTTGTACTTCAGTTTTGCTCTAATTAGACATCATCCATAATTATACCTTCATCCTCCATGAGAGCAAAAACACAAATGACAAAAGTATACAAGGTATAATAGCAGCACATTTTGACAGATAAATTGATATCACAATAGAAAAATGACATCTGATAATACCCGATAATACACCTGTTACTGACTTACTTCCTCTCTCCATATGACTCACATTCTGTCTCTTATTCACATACTCTGAATTTCCTAAAAGCATTTTAATTCACTTTTTTTTTCTATCAGCAGTGTACTTTAATTAAGTGGCTTATTTAATCTTATTTAAATTAATCAAAAATGTATGTACAGGTTAAAGTAAACTATGATATTCTTTGTTATAACATTTAGTGTAAGATTACATGTAATTTAGTTGATAATCTTACTGCTTTAGTTGGTGACACACTATTATATTATATTATATTATATTATATTATATTATATTATATTATATTATATTATATTATATTATAT
Source organism: Sinocyclocheilus rhinocerous (assembly GCF_001515625.1). Classification (NCBI taxonomy): domain Eukaryota; kingdom Metazoa; phylum Chordata; class Actinopteri; order Cypriniformes; family Cyprinidae; genus Sinocyclocheilus; species Sinocyclocheilus rhinocerous. Next base: position 725,966 of record NW_015659401.1, on the reverse strand, counting down.
GAATTGTGAATGATGAATTGTTAAAATTCAGCCCATTACTATTTTGTACACTTATCTCCAGTCTTCACATTGCATCTCTGAAATAATCACACCATAATTCAATGTCATTACTGTAGTAAATGCATCTGTTAAATGACACGTAGCCATTAATCTTTACAGAACAACTTAGATGATCAACTGCTCTAATTAGACATCATCCATAATTATACCTTCATCCTCCATGAGAGCAAAAACACAAATGACAAAAGTATACAAGGTATAATAGCAGCACATTTTGACAGATAAATTGATATCACAATAGAAAAATGACATCTGATAATACCCGATAATACACCTGTTACTGACTTACTTCCTCTCTCCATATGACTCACATTCTGTCTCTTATTCACATACTCTGAATTTCCTAAAAGCATTTTAATTCACTTTTTTTTTCTATCAGCAGTGTACTTTAATTAAGTGGCTTATTTAATCTTATTTAAATTAATCAAAAATGTATGTACAGGTTAAAGTAAACTATGATATTCTTTGTTATAACATTTAGTGTAAGATTACATGTAATTTAGTTGATAATCTTACTGCTTTAGTTGGTGACACACCTCTGGATGGTATAGGCCAAGACCATATGCATATCCAAGAATCAATTAGTGTGGAATTTCTTCTACACCACAGCAGAGAAATCATCTCTCCTCCAGGTGTTGGCTCAAATCTTTTACCTTTAGTCTACTACTATTGTGCCCCAGCTCATCACAGTCCAGCATCAACAACTGAAGGATAATTATGCTTTTTGGCAAAGAAATCAAAGAACGAGCATCCATCAACATCAGATATTGTTTTGTGATGTTCCATTTTTTCAGGAACGATAATCTATCGTGGATTTGGAAATCACCCTGAATTGCAGGCAGAACATGACCGCAGAAAGTAGCAGTTCCTCACGTCACCAACGATATTGTATAAAAGTTTGGGGTCAGTACTTTTTTTTTATTTAGAAATTAATACTTTTATTCACCAAGGAATTAAAGTAAAATAGATCAAACGTGACAGTTAAGACATTTATATTTCTCTTTCAAATAAATGCTGTTCTTTTGAACATTGTTCATCAAAGAATCCTATTTTTTTTACTAGTTTTTACAAAAACATTAAGCAGCACAACTGTTTTCAACTGTGATAATAGTGAGAAATGTGACTTAATTTGACATATATTATGGGTCAAAGACGAAAAAGGGTTTAAGCATAATAAAATAGAAAACTGTTAAATTACTGTTTTTACTAATCATACTTTATTATTACTATATTTCCCACATTTTAGAATAACAGTGAAGTCATCTAAACTATGAAAAAGAAAGTATGGGAATTATGAAGTGTCCAAAATGTGTAATACTGCTTTAAATTGTTGTTTTAATATGCTCCCTTATTCTTTTATATATTTTAGTGTACACGTCAGAATAAGCATGTTGTTTGAATTTTTACATAAGTATTGTGTTACACTGAATGACAATGTAACAATATTTCAACCAAAAAAAGAAAGTATGGGAATTATGAAGTGTCCAAAAAATGCAAAAAATCTAATTAAACTATCTTATATTTTAGATTCTTATAAGTATGCATGTGCATAAAAAGTGGGTACAAAGCATCCAAAGTCAATAATACAAAAAAGCGTGCACATTCCAAAAAACCCGAAGGCTCAGACAAAAAATATGATCAATACAAACAAAACAAAAAATTGTCCACACACTGACACTGACGAAGACCTGATAGTTGAACCATTATACCAGTACCAATAAATTCTTTGGGAGCAGTCTAATCAGTGTGCGGAGATTTTTTTTGGTTTGTTTACAAAGCATCCAGCCATTATCTACTCTAGATTAAAGCTCCACACACTCATCAGGTGCCTGAGATGCACCATGTATGTTGGACACTTGTTGGCAGTTTACCTTCACTATCGGTTCCAACCAACTCATTCTGAAAAAAATGAACAAGAATTCAAGCATGTTGTTTTATTACGTAGGCCAAATTCAGATTCACTATTTCCTATAAGCCTTTAGAACAGATCAAATGGATCTAGACCTTTATTTGTATTGTATAGGCTTTTAAAAAACACATGTAATTCTCATAATTTGTGAAAAATTATATATATATATATATATATATATATAGCCTATTAAATATTTTTAATAGTGCTACATTAGTTAGTCATAAATAAAATGTTAGAGAATCTGCGTGAGAGTCTGTTAGAAACCCCTGCAGATGATGGATTGGTTTTGACATGAGAAATATGTTAGGCTTGTGTTAGTTAGCTGATTTATTTCCACAAATAAAGACTGCCCAGTGTGACCATCGACCGAAAGTGGTGAAAAACGCATCGTTTACGAATGTATGCCAAAGGTCACCGCTGTCTGGGATGACGACAGCTCAGGAGGATGCATCGCTCTGCGCTACGGCATTAGGACCGCGCGCTCCTCTTCCTCAGAAGAGAGGATGGCGTATGCCGGTACGGGCTGAGAGTCAAATAGGCTGACATTCGAGAACAACTAAACGAGTGTGCTGGGGTGGCAAGAGCGATGCGAGGGCAAGGCTGGAGCTGAGCCTGCGAGACATAGACAGGAAATCCGTGAAACTGAACTCATTTAGTCGCCAAAGAAAGGCTAACGTTCTACAGTGAGCGTTTAAAGGACGGGAGAACATGTCGGTGCTGGCTTTGCAAGAATACGAATTCGAGAGGCAATTCAATGAAGATGAAGCCATTCGATGGATGCAGGAAAACTGGTACAGTAGCTCTGATGCATGATAAAAAAAAGCTGGACCATAATAATCACAGCTATGATGCCAACAAAGCCGTTCATCCGATAGACTTGTTTTTCACCGACTGACTAGCATATTAAACATTTGAACCATGCATTAAGCCAAATGCTTAAACACCGTCAGGGGGCTCTTGAAAGTCACTGGCAGGTACCATCCAGACCACGATGCACTGTGTGATTCCCCCCCTCGAGACTCAACAATATTGTTTCAGCATTGTGTTCTATTTAATATCACAAATGATCTACATATAATGAGCGATGCTATATTTGAAGCATCGCTGCACTCTAATCAAATTCAAGGTGATGCTCTGCTTGTGCCCTTCGTGACATTTGGAGCTTTCATCTCTAGGATGCCGCACGGGTTAATATCTTACGCAAACCTTTATTTGAAAAACACACGATTTTTTTCGTAAACAAAACTAAATGTGTGTGTTTTAAAATCGGTGTTTATCCAGTCTTAAATAGCTTGGCCAAAGTAGCGATATCCGATTCGGGAAAGAATCGTTCTTTTAGAGTCGGATCTTTCCAATAAATCGGTTGAACGGGTTCACAAAATCGGACGAATCGGACTGAATTGATCCGAGCGGTTCTGGAGTCTACAACTAATCGAGTCTTTCTCCTCCGAACATTCGTTCTGATTCGTTCTGAGATACGAACTGATTTGGGTGAATTGTTTAACTAATGGGACTACAAGGTACAACAAGCAGAAATGTTAGGCTACATATACAACATGTGTTGCCGACTTCATTTTGTGACAGTTACTCATGCAAAATAGCATTATCTAGCATTAATAAACGCACTTGTTGATAAAAAAAAATAAATAATTAAAAACCTAATAAACAGGAATATATAAACACGGATATGGTTTTATTGAAACGTTAGAGTAGGCCTACACCGGTTTGTCAGGGACCACGTGGTGACAATCACGCCATGACGTAAAATAATAGTTTTGAACCGGATTTTTTTAATGAATTGTTCAAAAGAACCGATTCGCGAAAATGAGTCGGACATCCCAATCACTAGCTCAAATCCTAGTTTAGCCCACAATCTCTGTAGCAAAATGTGAACGCCATAATACAGGTAATCATGTGGAATCAGACACATGCAAGCGAAGCGTTTGTAGATTCGCTGCATAGGAAGACTTTGTGTATGATCTTTATAAAATCTAATCTATACATAGGTGCTTGTGCATGATTCTGTAGTTAATGGCAGAAATCATCGCTGGTTAGTGTGCATTTGTCACGTTTCCCTGCTTGGAAACTGTGGCGCTTGTTTAAAATATCTTGCACATGGTAACGTCAACACGATTACTCGCTATGGATCAATTTCACGCTTTTACAATTCTGTGGCGCGTTTGGAGACGGTGAAGTGAGGCTGGTTTAGTATAGCAACTAAACAATTGGGATGCGGTTGTTGATGTCTGCTGACACACATCTGACCAATCACGTTTCAGCGTCACTGTGCCGACTTCTCGGGGTTGCTCACATCTATCATCTATATATGTCTTCCTGTGTGGTTAAACACCTACTGTCTTGAAAGTACCGTGTGTTTGAGCTTTAATAATTATTGTTTTGTTGATCAATTCAGCCTGTCTGTTTCTGATTACTTAAAAACGCAACGCAAAGAAAATCATCTTGTCATGTGCTGTTTGACTGGTTATAACACTGAAATGCAGATTGAAAGGCATAGTTAACCTAAACACTACAATTTTTTATTAGTCATTATTTACACTCAAAAAAATTTTCATACTCTTTCCAATGCTTATTTTCTTCTATGGAAGGCCAAAAATGATTTTAGGGAAACTGACAAACTCAGTCACCATTCACTTTCATTGTATGGAAAAAGATGCAGTGATAATGAATGGTTACTGTCATTTTGCCTGGCCCCTCCTTTTGTGTTCCACAGAATTAAGTTGTAACATCTTGGAACAATGTGAGAGTAGTTAATTACGATTTTTTAAAATTATTATTATTTCATTTTTGAGTGAATTTATCACTGTAAGACAAAAAAATAAATAAACCGGAGACACATTTATTGACAGGAATCTGACACTTCAGGTCAACCAATAACTCAAATCATGCAACATAAGTCATGAATTAATCAATTCAGCACAGGCTTGTAACCACACTTCCCTCCATGTATTAGCTTACAACCGTCACAAGTCCTGTGGTTTCACAATACATTATTGTAGTCACATTTTATGAGTAAGATTGTGATAATAGCCCTCCCATTTTTTTTTTTTTTTACTGTTCCAGTTCCACCTTTCAATTTTATTCATCTCATAGCCACAACAGTTTTTTTAATTCTATTTGAGTGTAATGCTCATCTTTATTTGCACTTTATTTGTATCAGAGTACCTGATCTACAAAATACATGCCCTCTTTTTGTAATGGAATTTCAGATGCTCTATTTCTATAGCATGTTGTAGTCGCTCCATAAAGATCAGTGCGTTAAAAACCCTAACAAGCTGCTAAATTTGAGTGTGGAAATGAAAATCTAAGATTTCTAACAACCCAAGTCTTTGCCAATGTTCATTCAGCTGAGTGAGGGGGTGAACAAAGGTGTTAAATACCAATTAGCTGTACCGTTACTCAGCATTTTTAAGACCATAGATCAGCCTGGTAATTCACATTGGCTCCTTTGCTAGACACAGAGATTAAACATTTGCTTGAAAAGCATTTTTCAGAACCCCTCCCCTGTTCTGATTTAAAAAGCAACTGCGAGGCGCATGTCTCTACTTTAATAATCCAATGCTCTGCTCTGTGATGAATGACTGCAACACTACAGGATCCTTTCGTACGTCTTCCTGATGATCAGGGAAACAGAAGCCATTTTTCAATATGCGTTCTTGTCTGTACTTGTGTTCTTGTGGACTTGTAAAACTAACTAATCAGTTCCAATTCAGAGTTCACATCTAACCAAGTTCAGTTCAAATCCCCAGATGTGTTCTTGCTCCGCCCCTTTTATCGTGGCTGCATCAAGAGGTGACTTGTGTGAACTTGAGGCAGCCAGGTATCCCAGAATGCATTTCGCACCAACCAGCAAGCATTAATGGCGGAGGAGAAAACCCGCATAATTTTCAAAATATTACTGTTAGTATGTCATGAAATGTAGTTTTAAGTTTTTCAGGTGAGAATGTAGTTGTTTAAAACTAAAATCTGCAGTTTATTTATAACGATAACGTCTATTTGAAAATTTGCTTTGCCGATTTAGGAGATGTGAGAGCACCAGGCAATCACCGGGTGCTCAGTATCCCGACGAGAGCAGCCTTACCTCGGCTAGTCATTCTGACATTTGCTGCTGGCTCTGATGGCTCTGTAGTGGTTAAACATGAGATATAATTCATTTTAGGTATATGTTTTGGCTAGATGCACAAAGTTTAGTTTCATAACTTTATAAATGTATCTACTGCCGTACAGCATTGACTTTTGTCTGTAGCATACATTTGACTGTTTTGCTTTATTTCCTATTATATAAGCATCTTATATTTTAGACTTATACGTTTAATGACTATTATTGTTCATTAAAACTGATATTCAACAAAGAGAGGCAGCGTTGTGTTTTATGTCAGATTTCATCTTATTTATACATACAGTGAAGATAATCAGAGTATATATGCACATATTACCTGAACCATATATTAATGTTTTATATATATATATATATATATATTGTTTTATATGTGGTTGTGTTTTATATTTCGTTTTGTCATAAGTATACATACAGTGAGTGAAGGTAATCAAAGTATGTACGCGTTGCCTCCACCACATTTTTGTGGCTATTTATACATTTAAATAAAAAACAAAAAGAGGCAGTAGTGTTTGATGCCATATTTTGTTTTATTGTAATGTATGTACGTGTTGCCTGAACCACATTTCCGTGGCTATTAATATGTTTAAATAAAAACAAAAAGAGGCAGTGGTGTTTGATATCATATTTCATTTTATTGTAAATATACATACAGTGAGAATAACCAGAGTAGCCAAGGTGAGCTGAGTGACGTTATCAAGTACGCTGCTGTTCCATTGCAGGATTACCAGACTTGTGTCTTCCCATCCGTCGAACTTGCAAAGTCCGAACTACCAAGGATGCAAGTCCGAACTTTGCATACTTGGCATTCAGAAACGGCCAGAATGTCAGCATTTAATAAACAATTCCTGAATTATTTATGCTAGGCAAGCGCACAGGTGCTTCAACACAGACCATAGATTTGCCTAATTGTCTGTGAAGAAAAGATCTTTTATATGAATAAATAAGAGTAATATATAATAGTATACGAGTGTATTGAGTATATGAATAGATTGCTGCAATACAGATTTAGGTATAATCACCTGAACGTTCAAAGCACCCTGTGTTTTCATAGGTAACAGAAGCTTTTAAAATTCGACAGATATAGAAGTCCTTAAATGGATACATAGAACTTCCTTTAAAGGAATTGGCCTCGTGAAAATATGTAGCAATTTTTTCAGCGTTTCAAATCTTAAAATTCTCACTCCAACAGGTACTTCTGCATTTCAATGGCTGTGCCGGTGCTCATATATTCAGCATATGTAGCAATAAACGTGGACGTGTGTTTTACAGGTCATGTACGTGTTATGTAAAACATGACTTTACTAAAATTAGTTCATTCATATTTGACAGTGCTGAGTCATACCTGCTAGACAGACGGCCAATATTGGCATCTGTTCTTGCCATTTTAAATAAATAAATAAATACATTCATAAGAAATATACATTTTTCATTTATATTATCTCTAAGTTTAAATAAAAATTATATTTTATTATAAATAAAAAGTTACTATGAATTAATAGGTTTAAACTGCTGTATAGAATACAGAACTGAAACTTACATACGTTGTTGTTGTTTTGTTTTTCTTTGGTTACTAATATTTGTTTTTTGATTGGCAGAACATCTCAGCGAAGATCAATAAGACAGAGCTGCCATAGCTTATGCAATGTGCCATGTGTTGTGTTGGTCTGGCTTGACCAGAGAGAATTAACCTCAGGTTGTGAAGATAGCCACAGGTCATCTCTATAATCTGGGTGTACTTTTATCCTCTATCCTCACTATGCAGCACTGTCCAAAAGTTTCTTTAATGAGCTCTCATTGTAAGAGTCTGTCTCTCAAAATAAAGGCACAAGCGGACACAAAAATACTGTGGATAAATAAAAGTGGACTGATTTCCGCACAGACTGCCAGGCCTTCATAATAGAGATACATAGTAGAGTTTCCGGTCACCACAAACCATTGTCCCTGCAATAAATGTTATTTAATACAATCTTATTTATGCAGACAGTCACTTTACTACACCACGCCACTGAGCTTGAGAGATTATATTTATAAATAAGATTTGCTTTTCCTGCAACCTTCAGCTGACACGTCTAAAAGGTCTTTGACAAAACTTAAAGCCTTTGCCACCCACCACAACTCAACCACAACAATGACAAAAAATGCATTTCAAAATTTGATCTCTGAAAGAGCAGTCACCTTGATTCTATTTTCAATGCTGAAGAAGAGATTGCATTTGATGTTTGGAGAGTAAACAAATACCTCTGGCTAAAGCCCTTTCCACCATGTCACAAATTATAACATCAGCCACTGGTTTGTTTAGTCTTGGCCATGTTATCGCACTTAGCCAGAAACTGTTTAGCTAGAAAAAGAATAATTTAAAAATACATATTTTTCATCTTAAAGTAGTAATTCAGCCCAAAATTAAAAAAAAAAAAATTGCTTAAAATGTACTCATCCTCAAGCCATCCAAGATGATTTGGAGAAATGTAGCATTACATCACTTGCTCACCAGTGGATCTTCTGCAGCGAATGGTTGCCGTCAGAATGAGAGTCCAAACAGTTGATAAAAACGTCGCAATAATCCACAAGTAATCCACATGATTCCAGTCTATCAATTAACATCTTGTGAAATGAAAAGCTGCATGTAAGAAACAAATCCATCTTCAATATGTTGTAACTTTAAACTGTCCCTTCTGGCTAAAAAAACAGTCCATAAAAACTTCCAAATAATGCTTCCTCCAGTGAAAAAGTCCATCCCTTGTTGTCTTCTCACATCAAAATCCACCAACATGTTTGTTTAGAACTATTTTGGACTGTTTTCACTTGAAAACAGTGATTGATCTGTGGCTATTTCTCTCTTGATTCTTTTTCACTGGAGAAACCAATATTATGAATAGAGAACTTGTATTTTATTCAGAAGCAATGGTTAAAATGTTTTAATGATCATTTTATTACAAACATGCAGCTTCTCGCTTCACAAGCCGCTAATTGACATTCTGGAGTCATGTGGATTACTTGTGGATTACTGTGATGTTTTTAGCAGCTGTTTGGACTCTTATTCTGACGGCACCCATTCACTGCAGAGGAACCACTGGTGAGCAAGTGATGTAATCTTACATTTCTCCAAATCTGTTCCGATGAAGAAGCAAACTCATCTTCATATTGGATGGCCCAAGGGTGAGCACATTTTCAGCATATTTTCATTTATGGGTGAACTATTCCTTTGACATGGAATCCAAAAAAAAATGCATTTGCATGTCCTTACATCGAGGTTTTGCTCTTACAGAAACTCTTTTCTGTGCTTGTACAGTGAATTCTACCATCCTGCACTTTTCCAAAATTGTGTTGCGTTTGGTTAAAAATCGCTGAATCTAGCAGAATAGATTCTGCTATATCGTCATTAGTCTAAAACTGCTATTAGGCTGCAAAATCTGTTTATTTAGCTGCTCTAAATGACTTGGGAAGCACTTCTAGCTTAAACAGCTTGGGCCAGATGTGAGCCCTTGCAGGTAGCTTCACCATCAGTCTGTCCACTACATGTCTGATGCTCTCAGCTGGAAAAATGAGAGCATAGACAAAAACGCAGATGAAGAATTCAAGGACTTGATGGTTTTGCAATACATAGACCTACTTACTGGAAGTTGATGACGCAGGACCTGAATATGTTAGGTGTATATCAAATATTTGTTGTTTAGGATATGTCTCTCCTACTACCTTTTTCTGGATCATTTTCATTGCATTATATGAAAGCTCCACTATCTCTGCTTTACTGACATATTAACAAGGCCTGATGGGAATACTCTCTTGCATCGCCATTGGATGGTCAGTACAAAGGCAGGACTTTGCTGCATTCGTGTGGCATACGCCACTCACTCCTCTAGCAGGATATTTGAAGTCCTCCCCAAAACATGTCTACATTGGGATAAGGCACTAATGAAAAGGCAGTGATGCTGTTTTGTCATTGACTGCAGCACAGCTCAGAAACCCATCTTAAAATAAATAACCTTGCATGTTCTAAACTGGCAGTTTCTTCATTTCTTTACTGCATCTAAATTAAACATTGATTTAATGCACTTTTTATTACATATGTTTTCTAAAGATTGTCATGTTTTAATACCACAAAAAATATTAAACAGAAAAAACAGTTTTCAACATTGATAATAGTAAAAAAAATATTCTTAAGCATTAAATCAGCATATTTTAATGATTTCTGAAGGATCATGTGACACTGAAGACCGGAGTAATGGCTGCTGAGAATTTTGTTTTGCCATCACAGGAATAAATTACATTTTAAAATATATATATATTTTAAATTGTAATAATATTTCACATTATTACTGTAGCCTTGGTCAATATAATACAAAATAAATCTTACAGATCACAAACTTTTTGGTAGTGTTAGGAAATATTGCTGCTTATTTTTTATGGGTGCACAAATCATATAAATGAAAATTAAGTATACTTCTTTAGTTCATTATGTCAAAAAGCTTTTAATTAGGCTGCAATGGCTTTTTGGTCAAAACGATGTTCCCTCTGACTAATAAAAAAAAAAAAAAACTTTAAATGAAGAGGTATACTGAATATAAAAAAAAATTAAATTAAAATAATAATAAATAAAAAATTCCCAACCCCTTGCTGCGTCTAACGTTTGGTTCTGGCACGATACATAATGACATACAAACACAGAAGTTAGATTACAATAGCAGCATCTTGCTGCCAGCTGTTTTCTCAAGTTCAAACTTCCTGCTAGCTGGCACTGTGAAGAAAATGGGCCTGTTAGTGTAAGCAATCACACCCAGTGCATTTAAAATTGAATTAGACTGCACGGTGAATATTTCCAGCTATCAGATAAATGCAGTACAGCGCTGCCAGATATTATGAGAGCCTAAAAGCATCACAAGCTGTCAAAATAAGCCCAATAAGCTGTTTGTGATGAAAAGCTCCAACAACAGTTTATTTCATTTTGGCAACAGATAAGTGATGAATATATGATTTAAGAAACCATTGCATATTTATGTAATGTTTGACGCATTTGGACAAAGTTGCTAAGCCAAATGGATTACATTCTGAGGCGTATATAGCTAAAAACCTTAACACATCCTACAGGTATTTGTTTTTACAGAGTACACACTATAAACCTATGCACATTTTTAAGACTGGAATTGTGAGCTGGAAAAAGCTCTGGGTTTACTGCTGCTTTTTTAACAGCTACATAACTGCAGTATAATATAGTCAGAATTGTCGCAGGACCAGTTTGCAGGTGGTTGTTTCACCATATGCAAAGTCTGCAAATTTGACTATGTAATATGGAGGATGTGTGTTTCCATACAAAACATGGCATAATTCAGGGAAGAAATAAAATGCATTCCTGATTTTTCCTGATGCATTCCTATTTTCTATTTAAAATAAATGTTGTTCTTTTGAACTTTCTATTCATTAAAGAATCAGGGTTTCCACAAAAATATTAATATTACTGTTGAAAACAGTTGCTTAATAAGAAATGTTTCTTGAGCAGCAGATCAGCATATTACAGAATGATTTCTAAAGCAGGATGTGACACTGAAGACTGGAGTAAGGGCTAAATTATTTCACAGTATTACTGTTTTTTTTACTGTATTTATGATCAAATGCATCCTTCAGTGAGCATAAAAGACATTAAGAAATAACAAAATGTGTACATGCATATGAATATATAGTTTGGATAAAAGCATATGACAACTTACAGCATATAGGTTTCATGGTTGGTTCTGATATTTTTTAAATAAATAAAATATTAAAAATACTGATGTATTCTGACCTGGAATAGTTTTCATTACAGCAAGAAATCAGCCCCAAATTTAAACCTCAATCATTTATGTAAAAAATAAAAACGGTAAATTCATCAAAATGACTAAAAAGATGTTGTGAGCAGATGGTCACGCTGAAGGCTGAAGTGAAGTTTTCTTTGTATTTTACAAATTTTTCCTTAACATTCCTTACAGGAAGAAGTCCTTCCTCTTCTCTGCGCTCTACGCTGCCTGCATACTTGGAGGGCGTCATGTAATGAAACAAAGGGAGAAGTTTGAATTGAGGAAACCTTTAGTACTATGGTCTTTAACACTTGCAGCCTTCAGGTAAATATGTCTATAGGTAAATGGGTCATAGGTCTTGCATGCAAATGTTTAAGGGTATATCTTAATGCTAAAACATATTTGCTTAATTAACACACTGCAGTGCTATGAGTGATGGAAATATAAACGTAACATGTAAATAAATAGTATGTAAAGTAATAACCCACGTAGGCCATTATTAATAGAGATATTTCTAAAGCTTTGATGGACCATTCAATCTGACATCGTAATGCAATGGCAGCGCAAGATAAAAGCAGTTTGCTAACAGATTATAGTTTAAAATAATTAAATCAGTCAGAATGGAAAGACACTTCACATTTCTTTGATGTGCACTTTGTGTTTAAAGTGATTTTGCACATAACACACTGTAATGAATACTGCGCATTTATAAATTGTTTCATGTTTTAGCAGATTAATGGTGTGCATTATAGCCAGAAAAACAAGCCACTTCCTCGTTCCAAGTTACTTCATAAAGACCTGCATATATGGTACATAAGAGGCCTGCATATATAATTTCGTATTGATCTTGCACCTCAACATGTCATCTAACTTGTAAAAAGATATAACATATCCCACTCTTCTATGTGTGGCGATAAGTACTATATCGCACTTCTAGGTTTATCACATGATCCAACCTTTGGCAGCCATTATACGAAACCTAAAACTGGAACCTGAGGGCTGAGTAACTTTCCAGCCACACAATGTAAAGTGTCAATAAATAAGCACACCCAATAAAAATAAAGTCAAGTTACCTTTTTTTGTAAAGCGTTTTATACCATACTGGTTGTGTCAAAGCAGCTTTACAGCTGAATAAAATAAAGCATAGTTATCCTTATTAGTAATGCTATGAGTCCTAACAGATAAATAAAGTATATACCATTTAAAAAGTCAGTTGTATCTGATTCAAAATGTCTCTTTTGTTTTGTTGCACCTCCTTCTTCAGTATATTTGGTGCCATCAGAACTGGAGGCTACATGATGAACATCTTGATGACCAAAGGCCTAAAGCAGTCAGTGTGCGATCAGAGTTTCTACAACGGACCAGTCAGCAAGTTCTGGGCCTATGCTTTTGTCCTCAGCAAGGCACCTGAACTAGGTGAGATTATATGTATGTCTCATTCTATTTCAGTTTCATAGGTTAAGACTCAAGCCATTTTATATATTGTAAGTAGGAATGCACAATATATTGCTGTCATACCGGTCAATATTTGTTATAACAAAATTTTCTCATTTGTCAGTTTTGAATATTTAATTTTGCAAGAGTTTATCGTTAATAACACATATTTAATAACACCTTTACATGTAGTTTTTACAAAATCTCAAAATGAACATACATTTTTATACTGTACATAATGTTGCAGTGTTAATTTTGTTGACGAATAATTTGTCAACATGTTTTTCACCAACGACAGAGACGATAACGAACTAAAACTCTTTTTGAATGACAAAAACTATGTCGTAAATCTACTGACATTTTCGACAACGAATAAAAACGAGACGAAAATGTTAGGGAGGGACGATTTGGGAAGAGATTCATTCAGAACGAATCTGCTGTGTGGTTCGACCTTCGGGGGTTAGATGCGTACATGTGAACCAGCGGGACATAAGCTAACATACACTTGCTGCACGTCGCATAAAACGTTCGAAAATGTCAATATGTGGGAGTACGAGAAGAGCAGACATATGGATAAATCTGACGACGCAAGAGAGAACTCAATTCGGTCCGGTTTTCAGAGTGCAGACACTGAAGCATACACACACAGAAAGCGCGTCTCACAGCGTGCGAGTACTCTTTTGCGTCGCATGAACGGAGAATTACACACAAAATTATGTCGAATTGTCTGTTTTGACGAGAGACGATAACGAACTAAAACTCTTTTTGAATGACAAAAACTATGTCGTAAATCTACTGACATTTTCGACAACGAATAAAAACGAGACGAAAATGTTAGGGAGGGACGATTTGGGAAGAGATTCATTCAGAACGAATCTGCTGTGTGGTTCGACCTTCGGGGGTTAGATGCGTACATGTGAACCAGCGGGACATAAGCTAACATACACTTGCTGCACGTCGCATAAAACGTTCGAAAATGTCAATATGTGGGAGTACGAGAAGAGCAGACATATGGATAAATCTGACGACGCAAGAGAGAACTCAATTCGGTCCGGTTTTCTGAGCGCAGACACTGAAGCATACACACACAGAAAGCGCGTCTCACAGCGCGCGAGTACTCTTTCGCGTCGCATAAATGGAGAATTACACACAAAATGATGT
>NW_015659401.1:701721-710943 GCF_001515625.1 Sinocyclocheilus rhinocerous | reverse complement strand
GCACTGCTCTTGACTGAAAAACTTTAGTAGCCCTAAAGATTAATCTAAATTTATTTATAGAAATAAATATGTCTGCTTGAAAGAATGAAGAATATGGTAAACACGTTGCTATAAAGAATGCATAATTAGCCAATGGTATTTCATTAAAAAGAAGACCATGTACTTGTTCTTTATGAGATGTGGTTTTATTTGATTTTAACATAAAGGCATGTTGTGTGTCACCGCGGTTAAATCGGTGTCTATCAGGATAAAACCATAATATCAAACCTATATGAGTTTGGAAATTTTAGAGAAATGCTTAATAAATGCACTGTAACTAAACCCATTAGATTTTAGCCGACTACATTTACTGTAGATTTAGTTGACTAAAATCGTATGATATTTAGTCGACTAAAACTAAAAACAATTCAGATGACTAAAATATGACTAAAACTAAATGGCATTTTAATCAAAAGACTATGACTAAAACTAAATCAAAATTTGCTGTCAAAATTAACACTGATGCCTAATATCAGTACATGCTTTTTAAAAAGATACCATAAACTGAGTATCATCAAATTTTCAAAGTTTCAAAACATGAAACTGCTATCACGGTACAGGCACAGTATTATACAAATAAAATATAGAGTTTTCATTCATTTCATTCTTTCTTTACTCCTATCAAGCATACTTAAAGTTGAGCACTCCTAATCATACACTCATAATATACATAGATACAAATTCACACCTAGTACTTAAGAGTGGGATCTCTTTAAATTAATATTTAGACCATTTTTCAGGAATGCTTCATCCATATAAAGCAAAACTGGACTAAAAATAGTTAAACTATAATCATGCAACTTTTTTCAGTTGTAATTCTCTATTCTCACACTGTGGAACCGAAAACATCAGTTTATGTAAATATATGACAGCCGCAAAGTATAAACAGTTGTAACCACATTACCAGAGGTCCCAAATCCTCAATTCTATTTAAAACAACTGTAATCCTTTAACATGGAAAAAATAAAGTTCAATGCTTTCAGTTAAATACGTTCTGCCTCTTCTGTGTAGCTTGCTCCAGTGACAAAGCACTACTGAGGGGCCTAGTATTCATCTACATGAATATAATTGGTTGTGAAAGCGTAACAGAATTTGTTAGCGTGAACCTTGCAGCATAACCCCAAGTCTAGAAATCTAGGATAGTGGTTATATTTTTCGCCTGCATGGGCCTATTGTGTTTGCCATGTCCTGGTGGGTAGTGGGCTACCAGGCCCATTGTAGAAACAAAAAGACAGCACTGAGACAACATAAGGACCATTAACATCCCTCCTAGGGACAGTCCAAGCACAATGAGTCATGATGGCCTGTCACTCATGTACAGCAGGAGACATAGCAACATATATAGACTTTTGACCAGCTGCACTAATGCACTTGCCCTATGATATTAATTTATGGACAATTTAAAGTGAACAATTTAACAACAACAAACTCCCCTGAATTTTAAATTATATTTTAAAAATAAATTAATAATGTCATTTAGCAAGAATGCATTAAAATCCATCAAAAGTCACAGTAAAAACTTTTATAATGCAACAAAAGATTTCTCTTCCAAATAAACGCTGTTTACAGATGGTTTTGAACTTTCTATTCATAGAAGAAATGTAGCCGTGCCAATATTTAGTGGCACAGCCAGGGTTTTAATTTTCCAACGTAATAAATTACTTGTGCTTCATAGTGTGCAGATGAAACGCTGATGAAATAACAAACGCTGTCATGTTATCTTGCGTTCTGAGGCGGATCCCTGATGTTTGGGAACACAATCGTCTGAGAAAGTTCTGGAACTGCGACTCCAAAGTTATCCAATCGCATGATCTGTTGCGCAAAGTCACACGAGTTGTTTTGTTGCACATCCACGACTTTATTCAGTAATTGTGTTTCCATCATAGTTTATGCACATTTTCTCTCTTTACAAAAAAAAATAAATAAATAAAAATAAAATATCTGCCTCACAATGGAGTGCATTCATGTTTTATGCGCATTGTAAGATTTGATGCTCGTCTTGCTATTTCCATCCAGCATTTTTTTTATGCCATAACATACGCAACATCATTAGTTGGGCTAGTGGGGCTTTACTTACAGTTGTTTACTTACAACTTTAATGACTTAATTTGTAGCTTAAAAGCTTTGAATGTCTACACTGTTTGACCTTGTTACATTTAGCCAAATAAAACTTGTTTTGTCTGCTGAATGCACTGGTAAACCTTGCCCTGATTAGATATTCAAATATTCAAGGTCTAGAACATGCAAGTTTAACTACAAACCTTAACCTTTACTCACTGTATCAATAACACAATACTATCACCATTTTTCAAAACCCAAAGAAATGGTTTACAAAAAAAAAAGATAGCATATCTGAGACAGCCACTAGTTGCACAGAGACCCAGTAGCCATCTCCAGAGACCAGCGTTTTTCACCAAACAATTGTAAAATATTTTACTCTTTCCATTCTCTATTTCTGTATCTCTCTCATAATCAGTCTCTTGCTCTTATACTTTCAGGAGACACACTATTCATCGTGTTACGCAAGCAAAAGCTGATTTTCCTGCACTGGTATCATCACATCACAGTTTTGCTCTATTCCTGGTACTCCTACAAGGACATGGTGGCTGGCGGGGGCTGGTTCATGACCATGAACTATCTGGTGCACGCCGTCATGTATTCTTACTACGCTCTTCGGGCCACCGGCTTCAAAATCTCTCGCAAGTTCGCCATGTTCATCACCTTGACGCAGATCACCCAGATGGTGATGGGCTGCGTGGTCAACTACCTGGTGTACTCGTGGATGCAGCAAGGCCAAGAGTGCCCGTCCCACGTGCAGAACATTGTGTGGTCTTCCCTCATGTACCTCAGCTACTTTGTGCTCTTCTGCCAGTTCTTCTTCGAAGCCTACATCACCAAGACCAAATCCAACGCAGCCAAGAAAAGCCAATAAGTCAAGAACATTATTTTTAAAAATCAAATAAGGAGGGGTGGGAAAAAAATAAATGGACCAATTATTGGTAGTGGATGGATGAGTCTTTACAGTTACAGCTTATGAACTTGCAGAAGAAAGAAGCAAAGACCACGAGGGGCTACTATCAAAGCTTGTGCATACTGTACTATTAACGTATAGAGATAAACCTCCCCACCACTAGGGAAGCTCTTTTGAGCTGAACTGAGAAATCATTATGATTATATCAGTTGAACAACAACAAAAAAAAGTGTCTTTATGTAATGTTTATGTGCCCAATACAATTCTCTGTATTTAAAAGAAGAAAAAAATGTATAGATTAAAAAAAGGGATGCAAAATAAATTAAAACAGAATTAAGGAGAAGTCGAAATGGACTGGGACATTTTGAGAAAAAAAAAAGGAAATTATATGGATAGAATTGATATTTGTGTGGTT
Organism: Sinocyclocheilus rhinocerous; assembly: GCF_001515625.1. NCBI lineage: Eukaryota > Metazoa > Chordata > Actinopteri > Cypriniformes > Cyprinidae > Sinocyclocheilus > Sinocyclocheilus rhinocerous. The sequence goes on along the minus strand of NW_015659401.1, from coordinate 707,518 downwards.
ATGTCTAAACATTAAATGTTACCATTGCATTTTTATTTTTATTGATCAGATAGCTTGTGTACGGCAGTTTTGTACGAAAACCAAGTTAATGGAAGACTGGTAAATGTTGAGCTAAAAATGCCACAGTGTGTTCTGTGTTCAGTGTCGCAGCACCAAAATTCTCTCAGGTCTTAAGAGTTTTCCATTAGATGTTCATATCATTTTAGGAAGAAAAAAAGGGTAAAATTGTCAAGGTAGTCAAATAGGCCTAAAATGTTAATGCCATTGGATTACTCATACACAAGCAACCACACAAGTATATATATATATATATACAATGAACGGGGAAGGGGAAAAAAGACCAGTGAAGGCCATTTGTGAGGACATTGGGGCCAAATGATCATCAGAACACCTGAGGCCCTTGTGGAGTATGAATCATCGGACCTCTCTGAATCTGCGTTTGCTCTGACCTCTGAAAGGCCTGGTCTTCTTCTCATGGCTTAAGGTCATAATTATCACCATCTATTCCAAAGGCAGATGGCATAGAGAGTCTAGCTAAACTAGCCTGTCTAAAGGACCATGAAGTCAAGCATACTTAAACAAAATGTCTATATCACTGTAACAAATCTGAATAATCTCTGTCACTGAATGGTGTCCATTGTGCTCTTGTGCATCTGCACTGTATACATGTAAAGCATCTATAGACGATTTTAACAAAGAGCCAAGAGTGCTGAAATAATCATGTGTCTGCATTTTTTCATTCGATTTCTCCTTGTTTACCCTGATAGGACTGTGAGAGATTCTTTCTGGTACATATTTTGCTCTCGACTCTGCAGGAGGGACATCTGAACTGTCAATCTTGCTGTGAACAGGCTCAGCAACATGCCAGATGGGAGCACTACTGCCTCAGCAACAATGACATAAGACATAAGTTCAGACTGCCCTGGATTCTAAAGCCATACCCTAAGCAGCATGTTATGCGTGTCTACTGGGGTGGGGGCGGTTAATGTGCGCAAAAGAGTGACAGAAATTATGCCAACAGGCATTTTAAACCTTATGGCAACAGACAGTCTGTTAAAAGCACTATGAAATTGCACTGATCAGAGGTCACTGGCCAGTTGAAATTTGGCACATAGATACGTCACATAATGCCATATTTGACTGGAAATCTTTAGACAACGTAACTACAGGAGATAAAGTGCAATGAAATACTGCCTGTTATCACTGGATAATATGGATCAAAGTTTGTAGGCATTAGATCTGAAGTCAGTTTGCTGTGTTTTTCAGTACTTAAAGGGGTCATATGATGCGATTTCATTTTTTCCTTTCTCTTTAGAGTGTTACAAGCTCTTGGTGCATAAAGAAGATCTGTAAAGTTGCAAAGACTAAAGTCTCAAATCCAAAGAGATATTCTTTATAAAAGTTAAGAGTTAGCCACACCTACCTAAAACGGCTCGTTCGAACACGCCCCCACATACCTACCTCACTATGTGGGAAGATTTGCATAACACCGCCCAAATGTTCACGCAAAGAAAGTTTTGTAAAAATCGACGCGTTTCAAAAAGGCGGGGCATAGAGGAGAAACAATAATGTACAGTATGTGGAAAATAATGTGTTTTTTTAACTTTAAACCGCATAAACACATTTCATTACACCAAATACACAAAATAATGTTCTTTTTAGCAGCATCATATGACCCCTTTAAGCTCTAAAAGCTTGTAATTCCAAACAGACCACAAAACCTCATTAGCATTACATTATGCACAGCTATTATACCGAGATGTTCTTTCACTGTTATGCATAACTCCAGATGTCCATGAAATCCCTACCAGCAGGGCAGGGGTAACAGTTCTAATGACTCCACAACAGAAATTTATGGGAGCACTTTTTAGACACACTAACACAATATACATTGAATAAAAGTATATGTTAATACCTTTATTATTTTCTTTGATATAATTGCTTTATGGCATTATAACTCTATTGCATCATTCTTTGAAATGGGTTGGCACACTCTTACAGGAAGGCCCCAATAAGTCTTAAAATTATAAAATGCTTTAAAAAACACAATGTATAACATTAAACATAATGTTAAGTATGTTTATCAGAGGTACATATCAGCTTATAAGCTTAAAGATAGGAGGGTCTTCAAATATTGTCTCAGACAAAGGGGGAGGTGGGGGCTGGAGTCAAAAAGGTTGAGATTTTGGCATTTTAAATGAACATCACAAAAAGCCTAACAAAAATAGCAATCAATAAATCAAAAACATCCATCTTACACAAGTCACAGCTACAGCATGCCATTTTTTCCCCAAGAAAACATTTAAAGTCCTAAATAACATTTTAGTGACGCAGATACAATGAGGGTATTCTGATCAACTAAGTGTGCTTGAAACAGTGTGCATCAGTGCAGAGGTAGATTTGGAGATGATTTCAACATACTGAAACTGAATGAAATGGATTTTGTAAATCACTGCTCTTTCTACATATTTTGCATGTTCAAGTATGTTCCACGTGAGTGATCAGAAATCAGGTGCCTTTACAGTTTTACTTTCCTGTTAATCCTTGCATACTTATTGCTTCTGAAACAATAAAAACTGGTGAAAAGGTACAACAAAATGTGGCTGACGGGATGAAAGTTCAACACATCACTGGATACATAATAACAAAAAGCATTCAGCAACAAAAAAGAAAATCAAGATATGAAAACGGTTTCATCAGACAGACATAGCCTATATATTTTCTTATGCGATACTTAGCCTCATCCATATAATATACAAAATGTTCTCTAAAGTCTAGATATAGTATCATTGTCAACTGCGTTCTCTCAGTTGTGACATCCAGAATATATATTTCAGTCTTGTCTTTGCATTACAGTCATGCGTATGGCAATAAACATGATTTGACTCACTCACTTGCCCTATGGAGAATGCCACAAAAAGCCTTAGGTCAGATGTGCCATGCTCTGTCTAGCTCAGTTATCATTTTGAAAGGTCAAAGACTCCACAGACTGTGTAGCATGTCAGTCAGCACTGGTACGGACTTAAAATTGTATGCTTCCAGACATTTGTGCATAATTATTAATTAGCAACTATAAATGAAAATACAAACTCCGCAAAGTAGAAAATGCTTACAGAAACATAAAATAATGTCTAGCTAATCTCATACAATACATGTATGTTCAGAATAGAATCCTAGTCTATTACTCACTGAATGGTGTGCACTTTAAACTGCCTACTACTTATTAAAAATAGTAAGTTGAACCGCAATCTTTATTCCAAAATAAAGTTTTTAAAAGTAGTATTCTACATTGTCACATGGCCATCTTGTTTTATTTAGTGAGTGGCATCAGTTGGAAATGTTTTTTTCTGCCCTTTTTTTTTTTTTGCATTTTTACAATTGCATTTGGGAGTCTAATTTAAAAACAAAAAATCCCAGTTGACATTATGTCTAGTCAAATGACATAGGAAATGGTAGGTCATGTTAAACACACTGCATTATGGGATACCTTACCCATTTCTGTTGTTTTTATTTTTGGCAAATGTAGCATACATTGCACAACAATATACATACTATATACTACAACAACTGTAAGAATAATAGTAAGAATGATAATTATAATCAACCATATCTCAAATAAAAACGCACCTATATTTGTCCCAATAAAAGGGTATTTCCAAGAAATGCAGTAATTCAAATAGATATGTACAAAATACAGGAATGTCCCCCTTAATTTACTTGTAGCTACCGCATAAATGCACAATAAAATATAACAAATATTATACAACTATTAATAACTAAGCCTCACAAAAGCACTTGTCCAAATAATGCTGCATCCATAATGCAATAGTTATCCAGTTACCACACTGTAACTTTTAACACAAACATCAACGTCATCATCATCACTATCATATTTAAACATGTTGCGCAAGAAACAAACAAAACATTTGCCAGAAACAGTAGCATCATACAATCTCAATCTCAGTTGCGCATGTCAGTATCAAAAACAAGCCTGGTCAATTTTTTCAACTGCAGTGTGAGTCACTTCATTGAAAAACTGGGAGAAAATACACGTTTTCCACAGCCTACCTGTTCCACATGTTCCTCGATGCTCAAAGGACTGTTAACACCTGCAAACGCATGACTCAAGCCACCTCTTGACAAATGCTGTTTAACATCGCCCCCTACTGGACAAGTGATACTCACGCAAGCTTTCTCTAATGAGGAGGCACAAATGTATTTCCAAAGTATTTTTCATGGCTGCGCTTTTTTGGTGGATTTAATGGTTGTAGATGCAAGATACAAATGCAGCAAGTGAATCTGTAAGTAGGCTATACGTTAATGGTGCATATGGACTGCAGTCTATAAGAAAATTTAAGCTATTATTTACAAATATTGAAAAAAGTCATAGTATATTATTTATGGATTTTTGTTGGATTTTTGTTTCTTTATATATTTCCATTGTACACTTATTTATTTCCAATTTCAGGGTGCCCTCAATTATGCTACAGTAAGGCAATAAGGGTATTCCCTTGATATTAATTTGACGTCAAAAATTAGTCAAGACTTGATTAAGATGCTGTAACATCATTTTAAATTCAGTTTGGACGGCAATTTCTTCCAGTGGTAATTGAGTGAAAATAGGAAGTTAATCCCACACTGAAACTGGTTTAACGTATATGTAGGTCAACATGTTTTACATTCAAGTTACATTAAATCAATGTCATGTCAAGTTTTTGTCAGTTTGATTTGCATATTTAACCTGTTTTTGACGTCAAACTGACGTCTTTTCAACATCAATTGCCCACTGGGTTATACAGATTGCAAGTCGCAACTTGATATACATAAAACATACTTCCTGTACGCACTATCGAAGGCTTTTGTCCCGGAATAAATTAATCATGTCTGAACTGCAATTTTCACATTTCATCAAATGTGTCAGTAACCGAAAACTTTTGCATTATTCATAATAATCAAAAAATTGCAAAGCACACTTTTAAGTTGGTATAGTGCGTTTGTGATAATAACCTTATTTTTCAAATTACACCTATATACTGCATTAGACATAGGCCCTAAGTGAGCGTAAACACAACATGGCAGCTCAACACAATTCTCTCCGGTCTGTCTGACAGCTCTATTAGGGGACTGACAGGCATCCTCGTCGATAGAACTGAGCCTTAAGCTCATGTGCCTGTGCCCAAATTCATGCATTATCCCTTGCACTAAATCTACTCAAAGCCTAGCAAAGCAGCATGGCTCTGGGCAGGTCACAGGCCACAAGGGCGCAACGCTGACCTGGAGGATCAACAACAAAGCCTTTGAGGGGGTATCTAATGCCTTATTTAGTCTCCTCATCTGTGCCCCTTTTGGAATCTCCACAGACCAACTGCTCCCCTGTCTGATGGGAGGGAAAAGGATGGAGAAAATAGAATGCTGAGAGCGGAACACTGATCCTTTGTCGCAGGCCAACCGCAAACACCTTTGTTCACATCTTTTTCCTCTTTCCCTCTCTCTCTCTCGCCGTCTTTTTCTTCCACTCTCAGGTGGATTAGCTCTCTCATCCTTTGATCCCCCCATTTTAATTCCCTACAGCTGAGAGAGGGAGTGTGGCCAGATTGTTCCAGATCCTAATTCACATTTTGTCAGTTGGAAAAAGCAGGAAAGCATGGCTCTTTCCAGGACATACTGAAATTGTAATTTTGGGAGGGATGGTTCACTCATTACCATAACATTGCTGTGTTATGATTATATGGGTCATGCTACAATTTAGGGTACATTTCATGTTCACTAAAGATATATATATATATATATATATATA